>NC_090657.1:130894630-131194630 GCF_040937935.1 Hyperolius riggenbachi
AATTGAAAAAATTCAGAATGTCACGGGATCTGCTCACCAGCTTTTACTCTGCGACCATCGAATCCATCCTCTGCTGCTCTATCATCGTCTGGTACGCAGGAGCAACCGCCAAAGACAAATACAAACTCCACAGAGTGATAAAAGCAGCAGAAAAGATCGGCGCCCACCCGCCCTCGCTAGAGCCTCCAAGATCTTACTTGACCCCTCCCACCCAGGCAGACAATACTTTGAGACCCTTCCATTGGGACACCATCTCAGATCCATCCCCGCCAAGACCACCAGGCGCATGAACACCTTCTCCCAAGCAGTTCTCCTGTTGAACTCCCTGAACTCAAAACACCCTCCCCCCCCCCCCCCCCGCCCACATCCCTGGGACACTCTAGCCCCAGGCATCCGTATGTATGTATGTATGTATGTATGTATGTATGTATGTATGTATGTATGTATGTATGTATGTATGTATGTATGTATGTATGTATGTATGCATGTATGCATGTATGCATGCATGTATGCATGCATGTATGCATGCATGTATGCATGCATGCATGCATGCATGTATGCATGCATGCATGTATGCATGTATGTATGTATGTATGCATGCATGCATGCATGCATGCATGCATGCATTGTCCTGCTTGCTAAGGTTGCCATGTGTTATACGTTCCTGATCTACTCTTGCCATGTGAACCACAAGCAATTCCGGGGCACACCACTCGGTGTGCTTGGCAACCAAGATGATTCTAATTCTGTAGTCTGCATGGTTAAGGGGCCTTTCACTGCGCTGCTTGAACAGAATGCAACTATTCCAAAGGCTCCAGGAGGTGACGGAATATTTTTTTAAAAATTTTTTTGTTGCTTGCGGACTGCGGGGTAGAAGGTCACCGCCTGGTCCGCTCTGTCCACTTCACCCATCGTCAGGTTATAGTCCACCACGACTTGTGGTTTCTCAACCTCTATTCCTCCTCTCGTTCGGGTGGGGACAGTGGAGGTATCATGGACTGTGGAGAGGAGAGATGCATCTTTTGTATCTCGCCAGCGGAGTACCAGCATCTTTCCTTTCTGCCAAGCAGTTATGTCCCCAGCTTTCAACTTCTGCTTTGCAAAAGCGGTTGGTATCTCCTGCCGGTTCGGCCTAATGGTTCCGTAGGCATCAGTTCGATGCTTCATCAGCAACTCCAAAAGTTCCGGGGAGCTATAGAAGTGGTCAGTGGTGAGGCAGTAGCCCTTGTCCAGTAGTGGTTACACAAGGGACAGCACTGAAGAGGTCGCTACTCCATACTCACTGAACTGGGGACTGAATTTGGTTCCCTTGCCGATGTACAGCACAGTGTTCCATATGTACCCTGTTGATGACTCACAGAGGGTGTAGGACTTTATCCCAAAGCGGGCCCACTTGGAAGCAATGTACTGGAGCCAGCTCAGCCTCCCTTTGTATGCCATCAGGCTCTCATCCACAGATATGTCCCTCTCCGGAATATAGGTTGTGCGGAAGTTGTTCAAAACCATCTCATAAACTTCCCAAATCTTTGAGTTTTGGAGCAGGGTGAGGACTCCTCAAAGGCGTCATTGTCTGCAAAAGGGAGGAACTTCATGAGTGAAAACGGTACTCGCTCATCACTTTACAAAAAAAAAGGGGTGGCTATCATTGTGTTTGTGGTCCAGTACCACTTCTGCAGGGGCTTCCCCACCACTCCCTGCAGAATAATAAGGCCCAAGAAAAGCCACAGGTCCTCTTTAGTGACTGGCTCCCAGGTCCTGGTCCTTGAAAAGGGGCGTCGTGGAGCAGCCAGCTGCTGGGAGGCATAGCGATCAGTCTCCTCCACTATTTTCTCAAGAACCGTGTCATCAAAGAGCTGCAGGTAGGTCAGGGGGTTATGCTCACACACCAAGCCAGGCTCCCCAGTAAAAGGAAACCGTGGAGGTGGTGGCTGAGCCTGAGACAGGTCAAATGGGCACCACACCCGGACATCACTGACTTCAGTAGTGATGGAACTGATGTCACTGTCGCTACCTGAGTCGGACGAGAGGTCCCCAGGTGCGTCGCTGTCGCTTGAGTCCGCCAGTGACTGCAGATCACTGTCCTCCACCTGCGATTCCGCAGTGAGACGCCTTCTGGAAGAGGATGCCATCATAAATGACAGGCAGGCAGAGGTCGGTGTAAACGACAGGCAGAGAGTAGTCAAAGTCCAGGCAAAAATCATTAACAGGTATCCAAATCAGCAATCAGCTACTCACAGATCACAGAGATCAAACAGCTTGCAGCCACGGTCTCCAGGGAGCAAATGACAACATTGAATTGAATACAAACTTACTTGTATTCAATTCAATGCAGCTTGCAGCCAGATTATGTGGGGTTTTTTTTTTCCTCCCTCTCTCCCCCATGTAGCCAATCACATAATTTATATCATTTTTCTTCCTCCCTCCCCATGTGGCCAATCACATTGATATTTTTATGCCTCCCTCCCAAGATCCCATGGCCAATCACAAAATTCTTTACATTTTTCTCCCATTCTCTCCCTCCCCATGTGGCCAATGAAAATGTATTTCATTTTTTTAATATATCCCTCCCTCCCCCATGACCCCACGCTGCTCCCCGACGTCACGCTGCTGCAAACTGATTGGCCGCCGGGTCCCCGGAAGATCAAAGCGGTAATGGGGACTCCGGCGCCAGGAGAAAGCGACCTGGGTACCGCTGTGCAGCGCAGATCACACGCGGGACCCTGGAAGAGTGCAGGAGCTATTTTTAGACAGCCCAACCTGAGCACGAGCATACCCCTCTGCACTTGTCAATCACAGCCCGTGCTCAGGTCGGGCTTACCGCCAGGGGTGTTAAGGGGCCCATACACTGGTCGATTTCAGAGATCAGAAATCGATTCTATCTAATTCCCCATTTGATCGATTTGCAGCCTATTTTGATCAATTTCAATCAATTTGATCCATCTGACGGGTTGGAAAATCTAGGTCGATCTGTTGCTGCCAGTAGATTGATGGCCCATAGAGATGCATTGGATCTAATGGTCCAATAATGCATTTAGATCGATTTTCCAATAGATTTCATTCTGAAATCTATTGGAAATCTGTTTCTAGTGTGTGGCACACATCAGATAGATATTCCTGTCAGATTGGACTTGACAGTCATCTGCCAGAAATCTACCTGATGGTCAAATCTGCTGCAAATCTATAAAGGTAGCCATACACTGCTCGATTTGCCATCAGATTCGCCCAACAGATAGATCCCTCTCTGATCTAATCTGATCAGAGGGATCGTATGGCTGCCTTTACTGCAAACAGATTGTGTATCGATTTCAGCCTGAAACCGATTCACCATCTGCTGAGCTGCCGCCTGCCCAACCCCCCCCCCCCCCCACATACATTACCTGAAGCCTGGTCCCGGGCATCTTCTCCGCATCACGGCATTCACGTATAACTTTCTGTCACTCCAGTGACAGCGGAAGTTCAAATAGAGCACCCTCTATTTGTACTTCCACTGTCACTGCAGTGACACAGGAAGTTATACACGGATGCTGCCGGATGCAGAAGGTGATGCGGAGAAGGTGCCAGCCGGGAGGTGATGCGGAGAAGATGCCGGGAGCTAGTTTCAGGTAATGTATACCTGCGTCGATCGTACGCCGCTAGCGATGCGCTCCCTACCCGCGGGTGATCGCCGGTAATTTCCCGCACGGAGCGATCGACGGGACCGATCTATTTCGGGACGAAATAGATCGAAATTTAGCGTGAATGATGTGACAGCAGATTCGATCCCAGCGGGTAATCGGCATAGTGTATGGCCAGCTTAAGTGTATGGCCACCTTTAAATGTTTAGTTTAAAGCCTAGGTTCTCAACGTGTGGTACGCGTACCCCAGGGGGTACTTCTGATGGTTCCAGGGGGTACTCGGGCTTGACATACTTAACCAAGAACAACAAATTTAGAGTTTTAGAAAATTATAAATCTCATATAAATACTAAAATTAGTATTTGATCTAATTAAAAGCAGTGATAAATGATTGGAAATTGTTTAGAACCAAGTATCATGTAATACGATTAAATATATAGGGGTACTTGTGGTAATGTTTACTATGCTAGGGGGCAATTGCGAGTACAGGGTTTTAAAAGGGGTGCATGCCAATAAAATGTTGAGAAACACTGGTTTAAAAACACATAGCACATTTAAAACAACCAAAAAAACTAAACTTTATACTATGTATCCATATCCAGAGTTATCCGAAAGTAAATTATTTATCCAAATTTCACAATGTTTAACAGGACTCTACTCACAAGCAAATTCAACTTACGATCTCCCAGAACGAACTCTTTTTTTTTTTTATATAGATTCTTTATTTCTCATAGTGATTTACAAACATAATATACAATCATATATCATAAAACTCAAACGGGTTATTCTAAATACATAAAACACATCACTTCCCAAAGGCACGTGGAGGCCTGCTTTGTCCATTTGTTCTTTTTACATGCAATTATATTAATCAATTCTAATATACCCCCTTCTAGTTCAATGTTGGCAAATTACCCTCACTCCATTTTCCTTCCCCCTCCTGTTCCCAACCCGCTTGTCGCACTTCCCACCCCCTTTCCGCCGTGAGTCCGAAGACTCCCAAACAGTCCACATAAAAGAAGACCACAGATAACAAAAACAAAAAAAAAACAAAAAAAAAAAAGGAAAAGGAAAAGAGATAAGAAAAAACCCCAACCAAGACCCTTCACCTGTTTCCCTGCTCCTCATCCCAACCCCCCTACCCCAGGTCTGCCCACCCCATATTTTACCACCTCTCTAGAGAGGGCTTCCGAGCGAGGACCATAATTAATCATGTCTGTGTCCCACCATCCCCATACAGCCTCTTATATTTTTCAGTGTGTTTAAACTCTTCCCATTTCTCCCAGGTTAGTCTATGTTGCTCCTCTTTACCCGCCAAATATTTTGTTAGTTCCTCCAGTCTTTGTGTTCTAGTTATTTCTCCTATCCACTCCGTTAGTGTGGGAGGTTGCTGTGTTTTCCAATGCCTTCCGATAAGTATTCTTGCAGCGTTGACCAAGTAACTGCATAGGGATTGTCTATATTTCCTAATTCCCCATTCATTATGGTGCAGGAGAAAAAAAGCTGGATCCGAAGGGAGCTCCTCCCCTAGGATCTCCCCCCCCAGCCGTCTCACTCCCCCCCAAAATCCACACAGTCTATTGCAGCTCCAAAATATATGGAGCTATGTACCCCTCTCAGTCTGGCACCTCCAGCACCCGGGGTCAAAATCTAAATACATAGTCCCTAATCTATCTGGGGTGAGATGCCAACTGGTTAATAGTTTAACCTCCTTGGCGGTAATCCCGAGCTGAGCTCGGGGTATGCCGCCGGAGGTCGCCGCTCAGGCCCTGCTGGGCCGATTTCAATTCTGTAAAAAGCAGCACACGCAGCCGGCACTTTGCCAGCCGCGTGTGCTGCCCGATCGCCGCCGCTCCGCGGCGATCCGCCGCGTGCAGCGGCGAAAGAGGGTCCCCCCAGCCGCCCGAGCCCAGCCGGAACAAACAGTTCCGGCCGGCGCTAGGGGCTGGATCGGGCGGCTCTGACGTCAGGACGTCGACTGACGTCCATGACGTCACTCCGCTCGTCGCCATGGCGACGAGGAAAGCGAAACAAGATAGGCCGCTCATTGCCGGAGGCGATCGAAAGTACGCTTCCGGAGCGCCCTCTAGTGGGCTTTCATGCAGCCAACTTTCAGTTGGCTGCATGAAATATTTTTTTTTTAATTTAAAAAAAACCCTCCCGCAGCCTCCCTGGCAAAATAAATAAACCGCCAGGGAGGTTAAACCCCATTTCTTGTATTCTGGTCGATATTGAGGTTTTATAGGAAAGTGTTATAATTTTGTTCCATTGAGCATCTGTAAATTGGTAATTCAGTTCATTCTGCCATTTCTTCCTGTAGGGCTCACTCGCATCTCTCTTATCTATCATTCCATAGATCTTAGCTAATGACCTTCTGCCGTCCCCTTCCAGACTGCAAAGTCGCTCAAATTGCGTCAACTCTCTAACAAAGTCTTGTTTTCGTCCTTTTGATAGCAGAAACTGCCTAAATTGCATAAAACTCCACCAGTCTAAATCTTCTCGCCCCCTTTGTTCTTTTATTGTATCTAGGAGTTTCCAATCTCCCCCCTCCATCAGGTCACCTGCTCTAACCCCTCCTGAGTCTCTCCATCTCGCATATTGCTTTCTACTAGACCCCTGCATAAACCTGTCATTATCTACTATCGGCATGAGCGGGGAGGGCAATGGAGACAACTCGTGCTTTACTTTCAGACTGTTAAAGATTTTAAGCGTGTGATTCACATATATTCCTGCCGAATGTATAGTCCTATAAGTATGTGTGGTCCACGGGGACAGTTGTAGAGGGATACCGACCATATTCTGGTCCATTTCCACCCATAATTTATGTTGTATATTTTTATGCCAGTCTACAATTCTAGCTATTATTGCCGCCAAGTAATACTTCTTAGGGTCTGGCAACGCAAGTCCACCATGGGCCTTCCTTTGGGTCAGCAGTAGGTACTTTGCTCTAGGGGGCTTATCCTTCCATACAAATCTTGTGAATTCTCTTTTTAGTGTCCTGAAGAAGATCTCTGGTACCGGTATTGGTACTGTCTGATATATATATAGAGCAGTCTGGGGAGCACATTCATTTTTAATATATTAGTTCTCCCTAACATGGAGAGTTAACTTTCTCCATGCCAGGAGATCCTTTTTAATAGCGCCAAGGAGTGTCCCGTAGTTCAGCGTGTATAACCCTCCCATAGTTGTCGTAATCTTAGTACCCAAATACGTGATAGCTTCCTTAACCCATTTAAACGGGAAGCTTTTCTTTAGACTTTCTTTCTCCTGATCACTTATGTTTATCCCCATGGCTTCACATTTATCCCAATTTATTTTAAAATCGGACATTCTCCCAAATTTCTTAAATTCCGCCATCAGGACTGGTAGTGATATCCTAGGGACTCTGAGATAGAACAGTAAGTCATCTGCATATGCCGCGACTCGATGTTCCCTCTGTCCTATCTGTACTCCCCTAATATCCGGATTCTTTCTTATATAATTTAGAAATGGTTCCAAGACCAATGCAAATATCAGAGGGGACATGGGGCACCCCTGACGCGTGCCATTTGAAATCGCAAATGACTCTGAGAGAACCCCATTAACCTTCACCCTTGCTGTCGGGTTTTTATACAGCGACCCTATCCATAAAGCCATTCTTTTCCCCACCCCTATAGACTGCATCACTGCTCTAATACTCTCCCAACCGACCCTGTCAAATGCCTTCTCCAGAACGAACTCTAAAGGGTAGGAGGCACCCAAAAAAATAAAAAAAAACTCCTTTGCATACGTTAAAGCCAATACGTACAAGGTAGGAGGTGAAAAAAAACATCAACTTATATCACAAACGTATTAGAAAAATAAGAAGGTCCTACCTCCCAGAAGTAGATATTGGAGTATGTAGTATTCAAAAAGGGACTTTGTGCACTTTTTCATCAAGTCAGTTTTTGTGCCTACTGCTAAGCAATTACCCCACTCTGTGCGCCTCTGAATGGATACTGTAAGTAGGGGGACCGCCTATAGAGAACATCTACATTTTTTGCTCACAAGTACTCTTAAATTTATGAATATTCTGTAAATTGCATAGAAACAATTGCTATTCTGATTCTTAACAACCACAAAACCTTTGTAATTAATTGCTTTGTCAGCAATTAAAAGGATGAGCTGACAACAATACGTATGGCTTCCTTTACAGTAACTTGTATATAAAAAAACGGGACGGGCAGTATTAACCTCGGGAGGGGGAAGCCTCCTCCAGCCCACAGTGGTCTCGCTGGGCCTCTCCAAACGGTGGCCTTATAAATATTTACTTTCCTCAGTAGCAGCTCTCGATCAGGCAGAAATTAACGATCCTAGTCGGATCCACTCTACTGCGCAGGCGCAAGTCGCCACTCTACTGCGCAAGCGCAAGTCTCATACCCGTCGCAACCGCCATCATTGCCGCACGTCGGGATCCTGGGCCACTCACTCTGCCATCTCTATGATGGCAGAGTTCCTGTGAACCGGTCAGGAGCCGCTTGCATTGAAAGACAGGGCCAGGAGCCAATGAAATCGGCTCCTGACCCGCTCACAGGGCTCTTCCGTCATAGAGAAAGGCAGAGTCAGTGAGCTGCGGCGACAGACGGCGGGGGTTAAGCAGCGAGATCAGCGGGAGCGACGGAAATGGTAAATGTGCGCAGCGGCGGCTAATTGAAATCAACACCCTGCCAGCCAGGTGACCACCAAAACCTGGTATAATAAAATTGTATTAATTTAGTGTCTAAGGTGATAGGGAGGTTGTGTGCACCATGTAACCATTCCTATTGGGTGGATTTGGGGCGGGCTTTTAACATGGACCTTCCTACTTACATGTTTAGGTGGCAATTTATGTGTTGGCTATGAATAAGGACTGACGTCTGAAACATGTCAGCTTTGATGTCCGCTATGGGTGTTTTTGGACACGTCCATTAATAAAAAAAGTTTGTCCTGTCTTTCTTCGCTGACTGTGGATTTGCTGCACAGGTCGAGCACTGCAGCAGGATTGTGGAGTTGAGCGGTGTCCACTCTATTACATTACCACCAAAACAGGGCGTAGATTTCAATTAGCTTTGTTAAACACATCAGGCCCCACTTCTATGTGCAGATTGCCGCAGTGTAAGACTATAAAGTATTCTTAAAAATGTAAAACTCCTCACAAATTCTCCAAAGGGCATGCAACATTTTTTTTAAAAACTCACAAGCATTTCAAAGAGCAGTGGGGTGAATGAGCACTAATAACATAAGACATTGGAAATACTTTCCATTCTCTAAATTGAATTATTGGGATTCCAATGCTGGATTACATGACCAATGCCTAAAAAAGTGTTTACAAGCACACTTAGACTTTGTTCACTTTATAATCTAGAATATCTATCGCAAGTGCTGATCGATTTAT
The DNA here is from genome assembly GCF_040937935.1 of Hyperolius riggenbachi. Lineage (NCBI taxonomy): Eukaryota > Metazoa > Chordata > Amphibia > Anura > Hyperoliidae > Hyperolius > Hyperolius riggenbachi. The sequence goes on from NC_090657.1 coordinate 130,903,637, forward strand.
AGAGCGCTTTTCCCTGCACTATGCGCTTAAAAAAGCACTTTTGCAGAGCGATTAATTTAGACACTTCCTGACGTTAGTCAGGAAGTGAACTCTTTGACCCGGAAATGAATCAGCACAATGCATTTATTCATAAAAGTGCTCATAAAAGTGCTCAGGAAATCGCAATACAAAGCGCTTTTTCAAGTGCTTTGCAATTTCCTTATACCTTCCATTGAGATAAAACGCTCAGAAAATGGTACAGGTAGCGTGTTAGCGGTTTAAAAAGAAAACCAAACAGTTGAAACAGTCTCAAAGGAAATCATTTCACACGCACTTTTACAGCGATTTCTAAAATCGCCAGCACTTGTAAAAAAGCAAAATCGCTCTTAGTGTGAACAAGCCCCAACAGTGATCCATAATAATGATAAGCTTTGAGCTATATGGCTTTCTGGCAGATATTAGGAATGTACATGCCCCTAAAATAAGGAATCTCACATATAATAATCATCCTAACATTTGTAAAGTGCTTTCCTCCTTGGGGCAGGGGGGGAGATAGAAAATATATATTATATATATATATATATATATATATATATATATATATATATATATATATATATATATATTTTCTCTATATTCTCATACACATGAGAAGTTCAAGATACTGTATAGTCATGACAACTCGTAATACAAGTAAAATACAATACCATTTCTATAGCGCTTTTCTCCCATAGGACTAAAAGAGCTTAGGTTCTCTCAAATTCATTAGTTGGTAGTAGGATGAAGTCTTCATGCAACAAGTTATATTTTTGCAAATGCCAAACTGAACAGGTAGGTTTTCAGGCTGGATTTAAACACGTCCAGAGACGGAGCTGTCCTGATCTGTTGAGGTAAGGAGTTCCAAAACGTAGGAGCAGCATGACAGAAGGCTCTGACGCCAAAAGTTTCCAAGTGGACTCTGGGTATGACTAGTTTCAGCTATTTGCCACTCATCCACTGCTGTAGTTCGCCTAAGCAGGCATTTATAGTTGGAGTTGGGTCTGTCACACCAAGCTTGAAGGAAATATATAGCTGGGTGTCGTCCGCATAGAAGTGGTATGTCAGCCCATGTTTTTGGATTCGTTTTCCAAGCGGTAAGATATTAATCGTGAAAAGCAGGGGAGAAAGGATTGAGCCCTGGGGCACCCCATACTTAAGTGGTACAGAGGTGGACAGGAAGGGCTCCATAGACACTTTTTGGGTTCTGCCACTTGAAGATTGGAACCACTGAAGAACATTGCAATCAATGCCGCAGTATTCCTGTAGCCTGTTTATCAAGATGTCATGGTCAACTGTATCTAAGGCTGCAGAAAGGTCTAACAGTATCAGGACGGAGCACTCTGTCTCTTGCCATGAGCAGGTGGTTGCATATTTGGATGAGGGCAGTTTCAGTGCTGTGAGGTTTCCTAAAGCCAGACTGGAATGGGTCAGAACTGTTCTTTTGTAGGATTTTGGCTTCTAGCTGGAGGTATACGGCTTTTTTAATTAGCTTACCCAGAAAGGGAAGGTTAGAGACAGGTCTGTAGCTGGTCATTGCATCTGGGTCCAGGGAGGGTTTTTTGAATTGAGGCCTGATGATTGCTTCCTTCAGTAAAGCAGGAAATATCCCTGATTGTAAGGAACAGTTTACAAGTTTGAGGAATGCCGGTACTAACAGGTCAGGGCAGTTCAACATGAACTGTGTTGGGCCAGGATCCAGGTCGCAGGTAGTTTGGCGGAGGTGGAGGATGCTTGATGTGGCGTCTTCCTCAATTTCTTTGAAGTTTGACCAAGGTGTTGCGTTGTCTCTGCTAATGATCTTTGGCGCTATATTAGGCTCAGATGCTGTAAGTTGGATGGCGGACCTTATAGCGGAGACTTTGTGAAGAAATAGGCAAATTGGTCACAGAAGTCCTTTGAAGATTGGACATTAAGTTTTTGACATGCCGGGTTGCAGAGTTTTTCCACTGTGCGGAACAGTTGGGCTGGTTTGTTAACTGCATTTGCTATCTCATGTGATAAAAAGGATGACTTTTTCTCAGTGATTACCTTTTGGTAGTTCTTCAAGTGGAGGCTTAACGTTTGTCTTCTGGGGACTGAGATTTGCACCACAGTCTTTCAAGCTTTCGGCCTTGTCTTTTCAACTCTTTTACAGACTTATCAAACCACTGTGTATGATGATGTGCAGCAAGATATTTGGTGCGCAGAGGAGCAATGGTCTCAAAGGTGGAGGACACACATTTGTTGTATTTAAACACCAGAGTATCAGGGTCCAAGCTGGAGTCAGTCAATTCATCAAAGCTGAGGTTATCTCGGATACGTTGTGGTATGTTGTACAAACACATATATTGTAAAGCTGATGTGTGGATTGAGGCATCATTAAAACTGGTACACATCCATATGGTGAAGTACAGCAAAAAAAAGTCAACAAATAGGAGGAGGTCCCTGCCCTTGCAAGTTAACAATCCAGAGAATATACAAAGATTAAATATTTTCCTGTACTTATGAGCTTTTATAACTGTAGTATCCCCATCTCTTTTAACTGCTCAGCCTTATGTTGTCTCACTTCCCTACATCACTTTACTGGATAAAGAAAATCAACCATTAAATTACAGTTTTTAGGGACAAGAGTAAAAATCCCAGATTATGAACAATCTTGAAACTGGTATGGGGAAGAGACTTGATATTCCCAGCTGTCACACGTCTGCCCACAAACAACTGAGAGTGGGGGTGGGGGGGGAAATCTATCTCAGGAATTTACATAAAGCCTAGACATCTGCAGCGCCATTACTGGCTCAACAAGCTTCATCTATAGAACATTGCCATCTCTCTGTTCTCTGCTGCATGTCACCCCAATGAACAGATGAGATGTTAAGAGCTTCCTGTTTATGTTGAGCCTTCAGAGAATGAGGGAGAGAGGGGAGCAGGCACATGTTTTCTCTTGGGGGAAGAGGAGGAGGGTGAAGACCCATAGCTAGGGTGATCACACTTCTTTCTGCAGCTCACAATGCTCTGTGCTGTATGAAAGGGCAACCACATTAAGGCAGAACTTCAACAGCTTCAAGAACAAATATTGCTGTTGCGCCAGGTCACCAAAACCTGTAGCGTTACTCAACTATATTGGTTATACACAATGCAATTGAAAGACATGGGATCTCCAACTGGTGGGATTGGAATGCTTGTGTGTCCATATGCCACTCAAGACTGTCCATCCGGTACAAGGTCACACAATATCAAGTAAGACTGAAAAATTGTAATGACTTGCCTGCACAATTTATAAAGGTCATCTCACTTGACCTGTGCTTTCCAGCATATTTTTAAGCCAAACCACAGAATTTATGTAATACATACAGAATGAGTTTAAAGCAAACCCGTATAGATGGGAGGAATAAAACAAAATGAGGTTGCCATCCCTATAAATTGACACTTAGAGAAAGCTGCTGTCAGCAGTCACAACAACAACGCGCGACTGCACATGTGTCCTAGTGATTGTCTGAATGCCATGTGGCTGGAAACTGCTGAAGTTAATCATGAAGTAGTGCCACACATGTGGTGGCCATAGTAGCGGAAATTATATTTGCACAGACAGCAGTAGTGGGCATGGCTTCAATTCAAGTTTACTTTATAAGACCGAAAGATGTTATCGCAGCATTCACATTTTAGATTTTCTTTGAGTAAACTAATTGTTTCTAAGAATTTCAGCCAATAATCTATACTATATACAGGTTTTTCCAGACATCTCTGAGGGGGGTCTTTAGTGATCCACATAATTGGATCATTAACGGCTAATCTCTACTGTTCTTGTGGGAACATCTACTAACAGTGCACCAATAGGTCAGCTGTTGCTTATCCCCCTCCACAGAATAGCACAGTGTCAGTAAAACAATGGTTCCTAAACTTTCATCCAAAACTACCATGATCGATCATCTTGGGCAACAAAAATTTAAAGTGATTTCACCTTTACTTAAGCACAGCATACTATTGAGCCCTTTGTATCACAGGTAAGGGGTTACTAATCCCGGCTTATTCTCTCTACCCACAAATTACAGTGGCCTCTAGTAGTTGGAGGGAGCAGAACAGAAAAAAATCTAGAAATCTAGATTCTAGACTACTAGTTGCTGCAAGCCCAAGGTTGTTGAAAATCAGTATAGCTTCAGAAAAAGGAAAGTCTTAGCCTTTCTGCTTGAGCTCCAAAAAGCAGTTAAAGCCTGACTTGTACTTTATTACCACAAGTGTCCCTGCGTCCCATGTCTGTGTGTCAGTGCTTTCGCACTACTGCGCATGTCCTGCACTGACACAGCCTTGGAACAGGACGTAGGGGCCAGGAGGCGGGCCGGCCTGGTGTGCGCACGGCGGAAGATCTAGAGCCAGTTTTTAAACAGGCTTAGGTCACTAGTTCTATATAGACATATTTCAGAGAACAAAATTAAAACTAAAATGAAAAGTTGTTTAATAAATACTGACAACACCAACAAAAATGTTTTTTTTAATAACTAGGGCCCCCACAAGTATAAAAAAAAAAAAATCCCTCATGCAGACTATGGCTTTTAGAGGCACAGTTTATGAAAGTTCGCTCTGTGATATTTAAAAGTATCTTTTGTCATTTCCCATTACAGAGGGTCAGAACAAGACGTGCTGTTCTCCTGCTTGAAGTGTGCCATAAGACCAAATATGAACATGGAGAATATGACTTTATACTTCTTAATCCAAAGCTGGAACACACTGGCTACATATGTGGCCACTTTACAGTATATCTAAAGTGACCATATGTCAATTACTGTAGAGTACAAAACTATTCCCATCCCCTAGGACCATGGGACCTGTAGCTCATCCAAAGGGGCCTATACACCTAACGATTTTCCCACCGATATACAGAAGATTCGATCACTGATCAAATCTGCTGTGAAATCGTTGCGCAAACATTGACCGAATGATCGATTTCCAACCGAAATCGATCGTTCCCGTCGATTCCAGTCGTTCCTGTCCATGCAGAAGATTTCACTCGATCGCCGGCAGGTCGGGAGTGCATCGATAGCGACGTTCGAATGTCTGACGACCAACGCATTACCTGATCCGCTGGCGCGTGTCACCACTGCTCCTTCTCTGCTGTGCTCCGAGTCCGGCAGGCTTCACGGCTTCCTGTCCCGGGAGGAAGTTTAAACAATAGAGTGCCTCTACTGTTTAAACTTTCCCAGACAGGAAGTGAAGCTGGAGCAGAGCACGGAGAAGAAGACAGCAGAGACCGGGGACTCGCGCCGGCTGGATCCAGGGTAATCCGGGGGCGACAGCGGCAGCTTCACAGATGGGGAATCAATTTCATGCTGTTTGGGAATCGATTTACAATCGGTTTGCAGTAAAGGCAGCCATACGATCCCTCTCTGATCAAATTCGATCAGAGAGGGATCTATCTGTTGGTCGATCTGATGGCAAATCGAGCAGTGTATGGCCACCTCAAGACTGACTATATCTGGACTGAGCACTCTGCTATCTGGACCATTTCCTAGTCCATCTGTATATCTGATTATACAGTGTTGTCACAGTGTGGAGTGCAGAGATGCTGCAGTGACATCCAGTTCCTGCCAAACTCTCGTCTCCTTACTGCTAGGTCATTGCTGCAGCGAGAGGCAAATGACACACATTCACTGAAACATTTATACAGTCTATCATTCTTCACAACTCACCAACACATTCCATTGTATTCAGTGTTTGCTTTTGGCTTTAACCTTTGTTTAAGTTTAATTGTGGAAGTTAAACAAAAAGTTAAAATGCAACTCCAGTCAAAGAATCAGGGCACAACTGATTTAACTATAGCCAGGTCCACAAATTATTTTCCAAGTATCCAGTCTTTTGTGGTCTGCTCTGGGTTACAGTTTAAATAGCCTGTCAATGGTATAAAGCAGCCCATACACTCAGCCGATTTTCTGGCCGACCGATCGATCCCGATCGGTTGGCCAATCGACCGATCGACGGCCGATTTCGATGGATTTCCATCGAACTTGCAGGGTGGAAAATTTAGGTCGATCTGATGAGATTGCTTATCAGTTTGCATTGGCCTTAATGGAAATCTGATGGCAAAAAAATGCCATCAGATCGAATTTCAATAGATTTCAAACTGAAATCTATTGGAATTCTATCCTGGTAAAAAATGTTCTAAAAACGCATCAGATAGATCATCAGATGCATTTCTTATCTATCTGCTGCCAATCTGACGAGTGTATGGGCACCTTAAGTGTAAGGAACATCCCTCTGAATTCACCTCTGAGTGATTTTGCCCTAGTTGGTGCAATATGACCGCTTATACAATCTTCTCTGCTCGCCTGTGAGTGTAATAATTCCTTTGAGTGAGTGTAATAAGAAACCTATGAATGAGGCCGGGTTCACATTAAGCATCCGCTTGCGTTCCGCTCCGTTAGGGCTCATTAAATTTAAATTAAAATTTTTTTTTTAAAAAAATAAGGCTACCTGATCCGGGGACTGAACGTATCATGTAGCCTCCAAAACCGCCGTTCCCCACCCACTTTCCGTTTCGGGACCTCTGGGTCACAACGCTGGAATGAGAGACTCTCATTCACAGCATGCAGGGAGGCGGCAGGGGGCACAGCCAGGGAGAGAGAGCTGCCCAGCAGCAGCTCTGGAAACCCTGCAGGAAAGCCCCTGGTGGGCATTTTGAACATGGAATGCCTCTCCCAGATGTTTACCTCCAAGATAGGGACAAATAACGCTACTCTCGTTCTCCACAAAAAAAAAAAAAACACCTCGGGTTCTTCTTTAAGACTGCTTTTGCCATCTTGACCATATGCATAAGCCTTGTATTAATACCGATGACTTTATCCACATGTTCAGTTTGACCAGACATCAGTTCACGCTGTGAATGATAATTCCTTGATGTACTGTTACATGCCTTTCAACATAGAAAAAGCACAGCATGAATGGGCTTAGATGCACCATAGATCAACATTTTCACTGCGAAGGCAGAGATCTCTAAGACTCTCTAGTCTCTTTAAGTTAAAAGATTATTATCCCATTTTAGAATACACAAACATGCATACAAGTCAGTCATAAGCTTAGTAATCACATCATTTATAGCCTAGCTAGTTATATGGAATGTGGATTCAATACATAGGTTATCATATGTGCGAGAAGGCACAAACTAAGGTTTTCAATTCAGTAAAAGTTAAAACAAAGCGGACACAGGTACTAGTTGGGCACATTGCCCTTTGCTGGGGGGTTTTAATTACACAGATTCTTCCTGTTGCAAGCACCCAAGTGCCAGACCCAGAGAAGCACCCTGTTAAGACCAACAATAGTGACCTTTCCTTATCCTTGGCCAGCTGGTGCAGGAGAGGATGTGACTGTGCTGTGGGAGGAAGGGAAGGAGAGACTTGCCCTAGGGAAGGAAGAATGAAATGGTCCTTGAAAGGGGAGTGGGTGGGAGTTTCATCACTTCCTTATACACAAGGATCACAGACTGAGAACGATATTCCCTAAACCTCCACTCTTGTCATATCGGCAACCACACAATCTAAAACAGATGATTGTCAGGAGCTCTTTGAATAGGCCTCAACAAAACGGAACATCACCCTGCCGACAAAAAATATGAGGGACCTGCAGACATTTACTCCACTGACAGGGTAACGATACCAGGTTCACAACAGGAGTACAGAATACAAGGTAAATTTTCTTGTGGGTCCACCAATCTGGTATATCTGATCATGTGTGCTAAATGCCCCAATGTTATGTACGTGGGAGAAACCGGACAAACTCTGCGCAAACGTATGAATGGACACAGGCACACTATTAATGATACCAAATCTGGACTCCCAGTTGCTACGCACTTTCGGTCCAACGGACACAGCATGGATGATCTTCGTGTCACTGCCCTGAAGGGCGGCTTCAAAAACGTCAAATGACCGATTAATAGCAGAAACAAAATTTATAAATTGTTTCAAAGCTGTGCAGAAGGGTCTGAATAAGGACAACAACTTTCTATATTGGTATGAGATTGATGATATATGAACTGTCTCAGCCACCCTAGCTGAACTTGTGAACTAAGAATTTACGATACCTCTGGGTCAATCCTAATACCAGGTCTGTGAGCAATAAAGTAAACAAGGATCCTTATCTTACCCCATTTAAATGGTCTGTTTGTATTAAGGCATCTTAATGATGTATTTATGCTTGAAAAAAGTATCTGGTTTTCCTTTTGATGTTGCATGTATATAAGCTGTCTGTACCACCAGCTTGCAAACTAACAGGATATAAACCTGACGAAGGCTGCAAGGCCGAAAGCTTGTTTATTCTTATTCATTTGTAGTTAGCCAATAAATGGTATCATCCTGATTTAAAACTTCTTGCTTATACAGGCCTGTGAAACTTTATAGATTTAAATGCAAACATGTGTTATGAGGTATCAGCTCTATTTGTATATGTATACACTAGAGAACTTACCAGACACAAAGGAAGGCGATCTGCTTGATGAATAAAGTGTGCATAATGAAGAGCTCATTCTGCTAATATATATATATATATATATATATATATATATATATATATATATATATATATATATATATTTTTTTTTAACGAGCGCTATTAAAAATGTTTACTTAACCAGGGCTTCCTCCCGCCCCATAAGCATGGATGCAACCCTCGCCGTCCTCCCGCATGCTTCCGTTAAGCCGAGATCAGCTGCCAGTATTCGGCTCCCTGTCGGGCCCAATCTGTCTCAGTGAGGATAGCTGGGGTGTTCTGCGCTTGCGCACAAGGCCCCCTGCTGATGTCACTGAGCCAAATACCGGACCTGATTGCCACTTAAGAGGATGGCGAGGGACGCATACAGACTTATGGGGCTAGAGGAAGCCCCATTAAAAAATAATCTTTAACACTCATCTCTGGTAGACTTTAAAGTTAAGTTTCGGGCATCATGTCAGTCAGGGGCCTCCCTCACATACTGCACACTTTTTTCTGACTCAGTTGTTGCTTGTCAGGAGACAGCTCGGGCCACTGCCTTTAATTTACTGATTTCAACCTCATCTAGTATTGCTTTCGTCTTTTGACACCTCCCTTCTGCAGATACTACTTGGGTGCTACATCACTAGCCATAAATGCAGGTCACAATACTTCAGTGAGATGGTAGCATCTAGAGCAGCCACATGGTATCGCCTTCTAGACCTAAAACTATTTTGGAAAACCTGTTTTGGTGAAGCTCATTGAAGGCAAGTGTGGCCTATACACGTCTTCCCATGTGTGAAGTTCAAAAATGAGGATATCCTGTGAAGGCAGCCTTACACACAGTTAAACTTTTAAAGGGAACCTTAACTGAGAGGGATATGCAGGTTTCCTTTTAAACAATACCAGTTGCCTGGCTGTCCTGCTGATCTCTTTGGCTGCAGTAGTTGGTTATTCACACACCTGAAACAAGCATGCAGCTAATCCAGTCTGACTTCAGACAGAGTACCTGATTTGCATGCTTGTTGATGGGCTGTGGCTAAAATTATTAGACACAGGATAACCAGGAGAGTGAGGCAACTGGTATTATTTTAAAAGGAAAAATCCATATCCTTCTCGGTTTAGGTTCCCTGTAAGTAGCGACTACAGTATTGCTTAAAGGAATTGCTGAAAAATCCACTTACTTGGGGCTTCCTCCAGCCCCTCGAAGCCATCCTGTGCCATTGCGACACCTCCGGTGGCTCCCAGTCCCCTCTGGTACAGATGTCAGCATCTGCTTGCGATTCACCATGCATCTCACAGTTTCACTGACTTCTTCCAGGCAGTACTGCGCAGGCGCAGAACTTCTACACAGTACAGTCCGGATGACGTCAAAGCGACTCAGAGCCGCAGTGAATATCTTGCGCTGGAGGGGACCCTGGACCACCAGCATGGAGTGGAGCTGTGACGAGGGCACAGGTCAGCTGGCAGGGGCTGGTGGAAGCCCCAGGTAAGTGCAATTTTTTAGTTTTTACACAGCTCCTTTGTATCCTTTAAAAGTGGAGCCCTGTCAACTTCTTTTAACTTTTGAAGAGGGCAGTGAACAGAACCTCTGCTGGAGTTTTCTTGCTAAAGCCCTATCAGAAAAATGTTCTACACTTCCTGTGAAGTGACACCTAGGACTCTGAACTCATCTTTCTAATGATGTGAAAAGAAACTGACAAGTTAAACAACATTAACTTTTGGTTAATTTTAGCTAAATAGGAATTAGCTGGTAAGTCTTTGTTTGGTTAAAAGTTCTTATTTTTTGACTTTCTCAGGTAAATGATAATGTTTAATCAGCTGTCATACAGAACATCTTAAAAAGTAACTGCTAGGCATAAATTTAAATAGTTCTGGATATCACTCTTTAATAAAGCATAAAAAGATGCTAAAGAGGCACTGGCAGTTAAAAATCATTCTCACTTTTAAATGAATATGATTTATAAATCCTCTTGCCCTCAGCTCCTAATTTGTACGCAGAGCCCCAAAAGTAGCAGCAGTGTATGCTGGTCGGCTTTTTTTCTCTGCTACTCCCTGTTCCTCCCCTTCATTTAATATTCTTCCCCTTACGCAGTAGTGCAGCCTCATTGGCTGCTTCCTCTGGCATTGTAACCCGGATGCGTGCAGTGCGATCGGCACCAGGGTGTTCTAGAAATGCGAAGTTCGGAGCAGGACAGGAGAAGGGGAGGGGGGGTGGACACAGAGAAGGGGAGAAGATGGACAGAGGGCAGGGAGTGGACAGAGAAGGGAGGAGGGATGAGCAGAGAGCAGAAATGTTTGTTTGCACGCAATACCCACATGCTGCAATCATATGCTTTACATATATTTCACCTATATGTATATGCTGTGCCTCTGTTATCTCTGCTCCTGTCACAACCCTGATTGATGAAGCAAGGGGGAAGCAGGAGCGATATGGGTCTGTGAGCTGTGCAGGAGTGAAGAGAAGGGAGAGAGCTGGATATCTGAGGCCTGTGTAAGTATCCAGTCCTCCCTCTGCCATGCAGTGGCGGCTCCAGCTTCAGATTTTTGGGGGGCCTCAAAGGGGGCACGAGGGCTGGCAGGCCGGGCTCGGGGGGGGGGGGGGGAAATCAGCTTTTCAGCAGTTAATGCACGTAATGACCGACTGCGTTTCCGCAGTAAATGCACATAAGGGACAACTTTTCACCAGTTCATGCACATAATGACAGACAGCATTTCCCCAGTAAATGCACATAAGAGACAGCTTTTCACCAGTTAATGCACATGACAGACAGCCTTTCACCAGTTAATGCCCATAAGAGACAGCTTTTCACCAGCTAACGCACGTAATGACAGACAGCTTTTACCCAGTAAATGCATGTAATAACAGACAGCGTTTCTGCAGTAAATGCACATAAGAGACAGATTTTCACCAGTAAATGCATGTGACAGACAGCATTTCCCCAGTAAATGCATGAAATGAGAGACAGCATTTCACCAGTTAATGCACATAATGACAGACAGCCAGTGTCCCCAGGTGTATAGATGTCCCCAGTATATGTAGTCAGGCTAGTGATGGTGGACTGGGGGCCCCAGGGCACCTCAGGCCTGGCTAGTGGTGGGCTGGAGGCCTCAGGCCTGGCTGGTGGTGGTGGGCTGGGACCCCCAGGGCAGCTCAGGCCTAGCTGGTGGTGGGCTGAAGGCCTCAGGCCTTGGTGGTGGTGGTAGGTTGGGGGCCCCAGGGCAGCTAAGGCATGGCTGGTGGTGGGCTGGGGGCCGCAGCACAGCTCAGGCCTGGGTGGTGGGTGTTCTGAGGCCCCCCAGGGGGGTGCTCAGAGTCAGGCCTGGTGGTTGGTGGTGGTGCCTGCTGAGCTGCCCTAGGCCTGGGTGGCTGCCTGGTGCAGTTGCAAAAAAAACAATTTAGCAGTTGGCTGGCTGGAGTAAACAGGACAGGACACCCTGACCCATCACACCCACCTTGTCGGAGTTTCGACTCCTGAGTCCTGCTGGCTGTCTAGCTGACTGACTGGCTCGGCTCCAGAGTCCAGCCTTCAGTCCTGTGCGCTGTCCGTGGGTGCCTGGGTCACTCACTGCCACTGGATGTGACTGAGTGTTACTGACTAGAAGTCAGTGACTCTGCACCCAGTAGGTGGTAAGGTGCCCCCCCCCCAGTACAGGTAGTAGGGTGTCCCCAGGTGGTGGTTGGGTGGGTAGGTAGGTAGCAGTGTGTAGCACTGTGTGGGTAGGTAGGTAGCAGCAGCCGCGCGAGTCAGTTCATATGCAGGAGGTGACGAGTGACGTCACTTCCGCATTTTGACGTAGTCGGGTCCCACGCTGTCTGTAGTTCTGCTTGTTCCGCTCGCCGCGCTGATCTGCAGGTCTGATGAGAGGGAGGGGAACATGGGGGGCAGGCGGCAGCCCAACCCGAGCACCCTGCAGGGGTTGAGGCCACAGGCGAGCCAAGCAAAGCGGCAGGGGCAGCAGCGACTGGGGGGGCTTTCATAGGGGCTTACAGTTTGTCAGCTGGGGCTTCAGCCCCGGCAAGCCCCAGTGTAGCGCCGCCACTGCTGCCATGCTGTCCCTCACAGCCTCTCTCCCTAGAGAGCACACACTGCACACAGATGCCAGCCTACCCCCTCCTCCCATATTAGCCAAGCTGAAAGATTGTACAGGAAGTGCTCTTGAATTAGAGTGACTGTTCTCATTGCCCAGCATTTACAACAAAAATGCATGCCTTCCTGTATCTTACCCTCTTCTCTCTACTTGTCCCCCTCCTCTCTCGTGTCATCTGTCACTCTTCCTGCCCCTGGTCTAATGGTAGGCAACCTATGTACAGTTTTCACCGTTGCAATCAATCTACTGTCAACTATTCATGCAATCATATCTGCAGTGAAAATTGCATGTGTACCGGGCCTTTCTCCATCCCTCCCTTCCGTGCTTCCATACTCCCTCCTTTTTCTATTTCTATTTCTCCTTCTCCCCTTCTAAGTACCTGCAGCCCCCTGCCTCTCCTCCCCTCTCCATAGGGCAGTACATGCAGCCTCCTGCCTCTCCCCCTCTCCATAGGACAGTACATGCAGCCTCCTGCCTCTCCCTCCCTCCATAGGACAGTACATGCAGCCTCCTGCCTCTCCTCCCCTCTCCATAGGACAGTACATGCAGCCTCCTGCCTCTCCCCCTCTCTATAGGACAGTACATGCAGCCTCCTGCCTCTCCTTCCATAGGACAGTACATGCAGCCTCCTGCCTCTCCATAGGACAGTACATGCAGCCTCCTGCCTCTCCATAGGACAGTACATGCAGCCTCCTGCCTCTCCATAGGACAGTACATGCAGCCTCCTGCCTCTCCATAGGACAGTACATGCAGCCTCCTGCCTCTCCATAGGACAGTACATGCAGCCTCCTGCCTCTCCATAGGACAGTACATGCAGCCTCCTGCCTCTCCATAGGACAGTACATGCAGCCTCCTGCCTCTCCATAGGACAGTACATGCAGCCTCCTGCCTCTCCATAGGACAGTACATGCAGCCTCCTGCCTCTCCATAGGACAGTACATGCAGCCTCCTGCCTCTCCATAGGACAGTACATGCAGCCTCCTGCCTCTCCATAGGACAGTACATGCAGCCTCCTGCCTCTCCATAGGACAGTACATGCAGCCTCCTGCCTCTCCATAGGACAGTACATGCAGCCTCCTGCCTCTCCATAGGACAGTACATGCAGCCTCCTGCCTCTCCATAGGACAGTACATGCAGCCTCCTGCCTCTCCATAGGACAGTACATGCAGCCTCCTGCCTCTCCATAGGACAGTACATGCAGCCTCCTGCCTCTCCATAGGACAGTACATGCAGCCTCCTGCCTCTCCATAGGACAGTACATGCAGCCTCCTGCCTCTCCATAGGACAGTACATGCAGCCTCCTGCCTCTCCATAGGACAGTACATGCAGCCTCCTGCCTCTCCATAGGACAGTACATGCAGCCTCCTGCCTCTCCATAGGCCAGTACATGCAGCCTCCTGCCTCTCCATAGCCCAGTACATGCAGCCTCCTGCCTCTCCATAGGACAGTACATGCAGCCTCCTGCCTCTCCATAGGACAGTACATGCAGCCTCCTGCCTCTCCCTCCCTCCATAGGACAGTACATGCAGCCTCCTGCCTCTCTCTCCCTCCCTCCATAGGACAGTACATGCAGCCTCCTGCCTCTCCTCCCCTCTCTATAGGACAGTACATGCAGCCTCCTGCCTCTCCATAGGACAGTACATGCAGCCTCCTGCCTCTCCCTCCATAGGACAGTACATGCAGCCTCCTGCCTCTCCCTCCCTCCCTCCATAGGACAGTACATGCAGCCTCCTGCCTCTCCTCCCCTCTCTATAGGACAGTACATGCAGCCTCCTGCCTCTCCCCCTCTCCATAGGACAGTACATGCAGCATCCTGCCTCTCCCTCCCTCCATAGGACAGTACATGCAGCCTCCTGCCTCTCCTCCCCTCTCCATAGGACAGTGCATGCAGCCTCCTGCCTCTCCCTTCCTCCATAGGACAGTACATGCAGCCTCCTGCCTCTCCCTCGCTCCATAAGACAGTACCTGCAGCCTCCTGCCTCTCCATAGGACAGTACATGCAGCATCCTGCCTCTCCTCCCCTCTCCATAGGACAGTACATGCAGCCTCCTGCCTCTCCTCCCCTCTCCATAGGACAGTACATGCAGCCTCCTGCCTCTCCTCCCCTCTCCATAGGACAGTACATGCAGCATCCTGCCTCTCCTCCCCTCTCCATAGGACAGTACATGCAGCCCCCTGCCTCTCCCTCCCTCCATAGGACAGTACATGCAGCCTCCTGCCTCTCCCTCCCTCCATAGGACAGTACACGCAGCCTCCTGCCTCTCCTCCCCTCTCTATAGGACAGTACATGCAGCCTCCTGCCTCTCCCCCTCTCCATAGGACAGTACATGCAGCATCCTGCCTCTCCCTCCCTCCATAGGACAGTACATGCAGCCTCCTGCCTCTCCTCCCCTCTCCATAGGACAGTACATGCAGCCTCCTGCCTCTCCTCCCCTCTCCATAGGACAGTGCATGCAGCCTCCTGCCTCTCCCTTCCTCCATAGGACAGTACATGCAGCCTCCTGCCTCTCCCTCCCTCCATAGGACAGTACCTGCAGCCTCCTGCCTCTCCATAGGACAGTACATGCAGCATCCTGCCTCTCCTCCCCTCTCCATAGGACAGTACATGCAGCCTCCTGCCTCTCCCTTCCTCCATAGGACAGTACATGCAGCCTCCTGCCTCTCCCTCTCCATAGGACAGTACATGCAGCCTCCTGCCTTTCCTCCCCTCTCCATAGGACAGTACATGCAGCCTCCTGCCTCTCCATAGGACAGTACATGCAGCCTCCTGCCTTTCCTCCCCTCTCCATAGGACAGTACATGCAGCCTCCTGCCTCTCCATAGGACAGTACATGCAGCCTCCTGCCTCTCCATAGGCCAGTACATGCAGCCTCCTGCCTCTCCATAGGACAGTACATGCAGCCTCCTGCCTCTCCTTCCCTCCATAGGACAATACATGCAGCCTCCTGCCTCTCCCTCCCTCCATAGGACAGTACATGCAGCCTCCTGCCTCTCCTCCCCTCTCCATAGGACAGTACATGCAGCCTCCTGCCTCTCCCTCTCTCCATAGGACAGTACATGCAGCATCCTGCCTCTCCCTTCCTCCATAGGACAGTACATGCAGCCTCCTGCCTCTCCTCCCCTCTCCATAGGACAGTACATGCATCCTCCTGCCTCTCCCCCTCTCCATAGGACAGTATATGCAGCCTCCTGCCTCTCCATAAGACAGTACATGCAGCCTCCTGCCTCTCCTCTCCATAAGACAGTACATGCATCCTCCTGCCTCTCACCCTCTCCATAGGACAGTACATGCAGCCTCCTGCCTCTCCTCCCCTCTCCATAAACCAGTACATGCAGCTTCCTGCCCCTCCTCCCCTCTCCATAGGGGACAGTACATGCAGCCTCCTGCCTCTCCTTCCCTCTCCATAGGACAGTACATGCAGCATCCTACCTCTCCCCCTCCATAGGACAGTACATGCAGCCTTCTCTCTCTCCTTCAATCTGCATAGGACAGTACATGCAGCCTCCTGCCTCTCCATAGCACACTACATGCAGCCCCCCCCCCTCTCCATAGGACAGTACATGCAGCATCCTGCCTCTCCCCCTCTTCATAGCACAGTACATGCAACCTCCTGCCTCCTCCTCTCTCCATAGGACAGTACATGCAGACTCCTGCCTCTCCTCCACTCTCCATAGGACAGTACATGCAACATCCTGCCTCTCCCCCTATCCATAGGACAGTACATGTTGTGACATGACACATTGTTTGGTCGGTCTATCAGACAGTAACTGCTCATGCTGTCACACAACTCTAAGAGGATTCAGGGCCCATTCACACTAGAAGCGCTTTTCTGAGCATTTTGCGAGTGGAGGTTTTTAAAATCGCTCCCACTCACTTTCATTAAACTTGCGGTAAAAATAGTTTACCGCATTTATTCATGAAAGTGGGAGCAATTTTTTTTTTAAAATGCTAGTCAATCGCAAAACGCTCAGAAAAGTGCTTCTAGTGTGAATGGGCCCTCAGTGTGCATGAAAAGTAACGTGTAATGAAGAAGAGGATACAAACAAATGCAGTCTTTCAGGTCATGTCGCTGCTGCAAAAACGTACATGCAGAGAGGATTTCAGTAAGCTGGGAAAATCACTCATTCTCTGCAGCAGTTTGTGACATTCTGTCCTCTGCCATAAACAAGCTCTGCAGAATCTAGTGATGGCTCGTTCGCGGACAAGAGCCGGTGCTCAGTTTAAAAAGAGCCGATGCCTGTGAGTCACTCACAGGCATCTCTGTTCTGCGCTCTGTAATAAAGGGCGCTGAGACATGCCAGGAGATGTAGTCCTCCTCCTGTAGCTTGTAGGGGTGTATGGAGCAGAGCAGCAGCAGCAAGAGGGAGTGCCCCACTCAGAGAAGCAGCCTGGAGTTGTCATAGAGACGGGGCGGGGCTTTTCTTCCATATCTGAGTGGCTTCTAATGAATATATATATATATATATATATATATATATATATATATATATATATATATATATATATATATATATATATATATATATATATATATATATATATATATATATATATATATATATATATATATATATATATATATATATTTATATATTTATATATTTATTTAAGAGCCATACGAACCGGCTCTTTAATGGGAGCCAAGCCAAAAGAGCTGATTCTCCTAAAAGAGCCGGAATTCCCATCACAAGCAGAGTCACACAATGATGTATGAGAATCCCCTTCCTGCTATATAGCATGGTGGGAGTGTCTGAGGGCTGGGAAGAGGGAGTGCTAATGCATACTAAATCAGAAGGAGGAGGGCAAACAGTAAGGGAGGAAGTGACATCACGATTGGCTTCACACACAGTCATCCTAAAATGGAACCTCTCAGGAATAGAAATCTCTTTATTTACTATACATATAACTTGCTGCAAAACAAAACATGGACAGTGCAATGCATATGTTATGTAAGTACAACAAGTATTTATCTACTTATATATGCGTGTTTTTTTTTACGGAGATACTATGCCTAACAGCACCTCTTTAAACCTTTTTATATACTCCCTTGTGTCATTTTTCTCAGCTGAACAGGAGTTTTATGGCCTGAAATTACTCATCAGTGAGAGTTATGGAGTTCTAATTGCAGAGTGACTCATATAAAGTCCTGTAATCTTAAAGGGAACCTGTACTGAGTAAAATTATTTAATATAAACACATGAGGTAACTTCAAATGAACATTAAATAGTTACCTTGCCATCAGTTCCTCTCAGAAGCTCACCATTTTCTTCTGACAATGATCCCTTCCAGTTCTGACAACATTTTGTTTCAGAACTGAAATATATCAGTTGCTGTCAGCTGAGTGGACAACTGATGTGCCCAGTAATGTCCATGTTTTCCTATGGCTCAACTGGGCAATGTTACAGTTTAACAGTGTGCTGACCAGAAAGCTGTAATGGGGTAATGGCCATTTTCAAAATGGAGGACAGAGAATTCCCTTGATCTCAGTGGACAAACAGGACACGGGAGAGGAGAAAGATTGAGGAGTAGACTACCTGAGAGGTAAGTGTGACTTGTGTATGTTTATTTTGACTTAATTTTTAGTTCAGGTTTTCTTTAAAGGGACAATGAAGTGATGGGGAAATGGAGGCTGCCGTATACAGCTTGCCATTCTGAAAAAATAAATAAATAATAATAATAAAAAAAAAAAATTAAAAAAAAGTCCTTTCTTCTTAATTTGTAAGTAGATTGCAGTGTTATCCCTTCTGCGTTAGGTCATGCTTACTCATGAGCTATTTGATCTTGTATACTGGGATGACCCAAAAAACAAACAAACAAAAAAAAGTGTATGGCCTAACACAGAAGTATAACTCTGCAGTCTACTTCCATCTTAAAAAAAAAAAAAAAAAAAAACACAACAAAAAAAAAAAACTATAGAGACTATAGGTAATAGCAAGGTGCACATTTTGGGCAAAGAAGAATACTGGTTTGCAAGGGTGGTGAAAAATTGGAATAATCATCCGTAAACAGGGGACAGGCCCATTAAAGCTATGTTATCAACATACAGTTCTATTTTTATTAGATTTGCCTTGACATTTTGGAGAAAGTAGACACCTTCAGCCAAGCACTTAAAAAAAAAACAACAACTACATAATAGAGTCAAACAGGTACACTTTTTGCCCTACGGAACACAGTGGCATGAATATGAAAGCTTCCATATTTATTTCCTTTTAAATAATACTAATTGCCTGGCAGTCCTGCTGATCTCTTGCCTGCAGTAGCGTTTCAAACACTTGAAAAAGTCATGTGGATAATATGGCCAGACTTTAAAGCGGACCCGAGGTGGGTTTGAAGAATATTATCTGCATACAGAGGCTGGTACTGCCTATACAGCCCAGCCTCTGTTGCTATCCCAAACCCCTGTAAGGTCCCCCTGCACTCTGCAATCCCTCATAAATCACAGCCATGCTGCTGACAAACAGCTTGTCAGAGCTGGCTGTGTTTATCTCTATAGTGTCTGCTGCTCTCCCCGCCTCCTGCAGAACTCCAGTCCCCGCCTGCATCCCTTCCCTCCCTGCTGATTGGAGGGAAGGGATGGGGGCAGGGACCGGAGCTATGCAGGAGGCGGGGGAGCAGCTGAGACTGACACTCCAGATTTAAACACAGCCTCACAGCATGGCTGTGATTTATGAGGGATTGCAGAGTGCAGGGGGACATTAGTGGGGTTTGGGATAGCAACAGAGGCTGGGCTGTATAGGCAGACCCAGCCTATGTATGCAGATAACATTCTTTAAACACACCTCGGGTTCTCTTTAATCACAACACCTAATGTTTATGTGTTTTAGGTCAGTGGCTATAAGTATGTTTAGAGACACAGGATCTGATTCAAATGCCCTAAGTAAAGATGGACTAATGGGTGGGTCCTGGTAAATAATATCCAATAAAGTTACATATAGGTATGTCCCTTTTAGCTCTCATAAGATGCTAATCGTGATATGGGCATATAGGGCTTTTGGGGACAAGCAGCTTCCTAATGTATTCAGAAATAGAGGTGAGTTTCGAGTCAGATCATCTATAATAAAATATATATTTTAATTATTAAACAAAACACATTTAAAGAGTAACAACATTTTCAGCCTTATTCCTTCTATCCTATAAGTTCCTATACCTGTTCTAATGTGGTCTGTCTTAAGGGGCCCATACACTTACATGATTTCCTGCAAATATACAGCAGATTCGATCACTGATGTTGTTGTTGTTGTGAAATCGTTGCGCAAACACTGACCGAACGATCGATTTCCGTCCGAAATCGATAGTTCATTCCAGTCGATCTGTCCGCGCGGAAGATTTTGCTCGATCGCCGGCGGTTCAGGAGTGCGTTGATAGCGGCGTTCGAATGTCCGATGACCGACAATACATTATCTATTCCGCAGACACGTGTCCCTGCTGTCACCGTGGTCCCTTCTCTGCACTGGGCTCCGGCTGGCTTCATTTACTTCCTGTCCCGACAGATTTAAACAGTAGAGTGCCCTCTACCGTTTAAACTTCCCCCGACAGGAAGTAAAGTGAAGCTAGAGCCCTGGAGCCCAGAGCGGAGAAGAAAGCGGCAGCTCCACAGATTGTGAATCAGTTTCATAGTGAAATCGATTCAAAATCTGTTTGCAGTGTAGTCAGCCAACAGATCCCTCTTTCATCAGATTCAAACACAGAGGAATCTATCTGCTGGTCGATCTAGTGGCAATCGACCAGTGTATGGCAGCCTTTACCGCAGCCTTTCCTAATTGCACAGTAGCTGTATCATCTGTTATATAATCTAATCTTCCTTCCTTTGTCAGCTTTGTCGGCTCAGGCAGGAATGTGCTGCTCTGCTGTGATAGGTAGAAGTTACACATACCCTCTCCACACCCCCTCCAGGCTCTGTATGAGTCACAGACTGAGCTTCTCTCAGCCTATCACATGCTGCTTAGCAGCCATGTTTTTTTGTTTGTAAATACTGCCTAAAACTGGCAATTACTCCCTGCTGCAATCCAGGCTTGTAGCAGAAACAGCAGAGGGGCCCAGGAGAACGTAATGAATAGAATGGTATGCTTTTTATTGTAAGATTTTTTAGATTACAGATTCTCTAAGAAAATTCACATACAACTAGAACAGACACAGGCTGATAAAGCCATCACAGTAATAAGTGTTACATACAATAACAATTCCTCATACTATTTTTTTTTATTACTCCCTGTATGGGGGGCTTTTGAACGGAATTCGATCCCAAGTAGTTACCCCCACTATATAAACTAAAGTGGGGTCACTCTTGGATCAGGGTGGCCTTATGAACTCAAATAATGATATACAATGGCCGAGATATACTATGGCCTCAATTCATGAACAGCAGCAGGGCTGTGGAGTCGGTCCAAAAATCCACCGACTCCGACTCCTCAGTTTAGGATTCCACCGACTCCGACTCCACGACTCCGACTCCTCTAATTTGCATATTACAATTTTGTTGATTAAAAGTATGTAACATGAAATTCGTCTCTTAACTGCCAACGCTTAGGAATTTTACAAGACAACTGAAGTGAGAAGGATATGTAGACTACTATATTTATTCCCTTTAGACTAAAACTAGTCCTTGGTAAGAGTACTTGTAAAAGGTACAAACCGAAACAAAGAACATCTATCAGGCCCTAGGCAGTGTAAGTGTGGGTACATGTAAGAATGATGTGCAGGTACTCTGCAGGGGAATGAGGAGATTGTAAACAGACAACACCTCTGTGTTCAATGTGCACAGCATTCTCAGTGGATTCCCTGCAGCTCTGTGGGGAGTGCATATGTAGAGCATAGTACTACTGTGTAACAAAGTAAACCTGAGACAGATGAAATTAAAGTTTTATACATACCTGGGGCTTCCTCCAGCCGCCTTCAGGATAATCAGTCCCTCGTTGTCCTCCTCCGCCACCTGGATCTTCTGCTAGGAGTCCAGGTACTTGAGCCAGTCAGGCGTAGTGCGCATGCACACACTTCGCCGCCAGGAGCATACTACACCTGTGCAGCACTATTGCGCAGGTGCAGAATGTTCCTGGCTGTGGGAGCGGCATGCGGCCAGACAGCGCTGACTGGCTGAATTACCAGGACTCATAGCAGAAGATCCGGGTGGTGGAGGACAGCGAGGGACTGATTAGCCTGAAGGGGGCTGGAGGAAGCCCCAGGTATGTATAAAACTTTACATCCGTCTCAGTTACCCTTTAATTTGTAGTCACCAAACCAAATTTTAACAACATATCAAATTATTTGATTTCATCAGCAAAGGGAGTGCATACATTTGCATAAATCAGCATCAATGCAGAATTATTTCCATCTCGTTGACCATCTCTATTAGTGACACAGCTACACATCAGGCTTTATTCTTACAGCATAGATGTTATTTAGTATATATAAGAGATTCCTGTGTACACATCATATATACAGTCACAATCAGATATGTATATCTGACCTTAAAAATACGGGGACTGCTTTATTGAAGCAGCACAAGTAACTAATTTTGATTGGTTTATTTCATTTTTGTGGACTAAGCACAGCTATTACTGTATATATACTGTATATATACATTATTTTTAATGACTATTATCTGAGAAATAGAACATTTTATCATATTTTTTATTTTAATTACAGTTACAAATTCATTAGGAGTCGGAGTCGGAGCATTTTTTCCCGACTCAGACTCCAGGCACCAAAAATTGCCCGACTCCACGACTCCGACTCCAACTCCGACTCCACAGCCCTGAACAGCAGTGCGATAAAAAAAATCTTGTCGGGAAAATACCGCACTCGGTATTTTCCCGGTCTGTGTGCTAATTCATAAAGATTTCCCCAGCTGCCCTTGGAGGTCGGTAAATTACCGCAGCCCATTGAGCGGTAGAGTAGAGCAGTGTCTCGATCCTCTTTGCCCTGCAGAAATGAATCACACAGACGGCTCTCTCCACTGATGATTCAGACAGATGAGTCACACAGTCTTTCCCTGCCTGCTGAAATGATTCACACAGAGGGCTCTCAGGCTCTCTCCACAGATGAATCAAACAGACTTCGGCTCTCTGCACTTTGCATTCATCAGAGCTATCGGTAACTTGTTAAGACCTCACCAGAGGTGTCGGTAACTACCGCCAGGCTTACCGCTTGTTGAAGGCTTTATGAATTAGCATTTGCTGACAATTTACTGACATGTGTTGTCGGTAACTGCAGCCAAGTCGGTAATTTATCTCCCTGGTCGGTAATGTCAGCTTTTCATGCGGTAACAGCCTTTATGAATTGACATTTTGCTAAGTGGTCGGTAAAGTCTGCTGTTTTCAGCATTACCGCATGAGGTAATGCTTTATGAATCGAGGCCAATATGTCTTAACGCATTTCGTAAATAAGACAGTAGTATAATACACTTGTTCAGGAGTAGAGTATTATTCTCAGCTTAAAGGGGAACTGAAGTTAGAGGTATACGGAGGCTGCCATATTTATTTTCTTTTAATCAATACCAGTTGCCTGGCAGCGCTGCTGGTCTATTTCTCTGCAGTAGTATCTGAATAACACCAGAAACAAGCATGCAGCTAGTCTTGTCAGATCTGACTTTAAAGTCTGAAACACCTGATCTGCTGCATGCTTGTTCAGGGGCTATGGCTAATAGTATTAGAGGCAGAGGATCAGCAGGACAGCCAGGCAACTGGTATATATCTCTCTTCAGTTCCCCTTTAAAGGGACAAATACACTGTAGGTTGATATCCCATGGATTCACAAAAGTAGATCTCATATTTATAAATCCCATTTATATTGCAAGCTCCCAGATGTCAAAATCACCACAATTGGATTCAAGGAGCTTGTTACTTGTCTGTGGGTTTTAAGTCAGGGAAAACCAGCAGGTTCTGTCTGAGCAGTTATCTGACAAAAGTACATTAAAAAAAAGAATGGAGGTTTCGGTGGTGTTCTACTAGAGACACAGGATCAGCAGGGCAGCCAGAAAACTGGCATATTTTAAAAGGAAAAAAAGGAAGCCTTTTGCATCTCTCTCACTAGTGTCCTTTTGTCCCTTACAGTTAGCTCTGTGTAGGACTGGGACAGTACATACATGTTTATTTTACAAGTCACTTCGGGTACCCTTGAAGTCACAAGAGTTTTGAGCAGGGCTGTGGAGTCGGTCCAAAAATCCACCAACTCCGACTCCTCAGTTTAGGATTCCACCGACTCCGAGAGTCCGACTCCTCTAATTTGCATATTACAATTTTGTTGATTAAACGTATGTAACATGAAATTCGTCTCTTAACTGCCAACGCTTAGGAATTTTACAAGACAACTGAAGTGAGAAGGATATGTAGACTACTATATTTATTCCCTTTAGACTAAAACTAGTCCGTGGTAAGAGTACTTGTAAAAGGTACAGACCGGAACAAAGAACATCTATCAGGCCCTAGGCAATGTAAGTGTGGGTACATGTAAGAATGATGTGCAGGTACTCTGCAGGGGAATGAGGAGATTGTAAACAGACAACACCTCTGTGTTCAATGTGCACAGCATTCTCAGTAGATTCCCTGCAGCTCTGTGGGGAGTGCATATGTAGAGTATAGTACTACTGTGTAACAAAGTAAACCTGAGACAGATGAAATTCAAGTGTTATACATACCTGGGGCTTTCTCCAGCCGCCTTCAGGATAATCAGTCCCTCGTTGTCCTCCTCCACCACCTGGATCTTCTGCTAGGAGTCCAGGTACTTGAGCCAGTCCGGCGTAGTACGCATGCACACACTCCGCCGCCAGGAGCATACTACACCTGTGCAGCACTATTGCGCAGGTGCAGAATGTTCCTGGCTGTGGGAGCGGCATGCGGCCGGACAGCGCTGACTGGCTGAATTACTAGGACTCATAGCAGAAGATCCGGGTGGTGGAGGACAGCGAGAGACTGATTAGCCTGAAGGGGGCTGGAGGAAGCCCCAGGTATGTATAAAACTTTACTTTTCATCCGTCTCAGTTACCCTTTAATTTGTAGTCACCAAACCAAATTTTAATAACATATCAAATTATTTGATTTAATCAGCAAAGGGAGTGCATACATTTGCATAAATCAGCATCAATGCAGAATTATTTCCATCTCGTTGACCATCTCTATTAGTGACACAGCTACACATCAGGCTTTATACTTACAGCATAGATGTTATTTAGTATATATAAGAGATTCCTGTGTACACATCATATATACAGTCACAATCAGATCTGAATATCTGACCTTAAAAATACGGGGACTGCTTTATTGAAGCAGCACAAGTAACTAATTTTGATTGGTTTATTTCATTTTTGTGGACTAAGCACAGCTATTACTGTATATATACACATTTTTAATGACTATTATCTGAGAAATAGAACATTTTATCATATTTTCTATTTTAATTACAGTTACAAATTCATTAGGAGTCGGAGTCGGTGCATTTTTTCCCGACTCCGACTCCAGGCACCCAAAATTGCCCGACTCCACGACTCCGACTCCACAGCCCTGGTTTTGAGTAACCAGCTTCTGCTCAACTTACTGCAGATGCACTGCATCCGGCCCACGTGCGCTGCTTCTCCGGCCCGCCGACAGGTGGCCAGAGTCCCCTCCCTGTAAAATTAAGAGCAGGCAGCAGAGGATTTGAAACTCTCCTCGCTCACGGATGTCCCGTGTTGCATCTCCATGGCAACTGAACATCACATGATGCGACGTCAGGAAGCGCCAGCGTACTACACACTGGCAGCCAGCATGTAATACGCTGGCACGTTCTGACGTCACATCATGACGTCTTGTTGCCATGGAGATGAAATGTGGGACATCACTGAGCTAGGCGAGTTTCAAATCCCCTGCTGCCCACTCGCAATTTTACAGGGAGGGATGGAATTGTAAGAATGCGGCCCATGGTCTGCACAATGCGGCCAGGGCCACGCAAACTTTGCCCCGCCCTAGTCTAGACAATTTATCATTTCTACTCCATGCCAATGGTAATATCACAGCTTTTACTGTTATTACCCTTCTTAGCAGTAATTCCGAGTCAGGCTCAGGACGGAAATCCACAGCTCAGAGCGGTAATCCCGTGCCTGAGTAAGGGCTGGTTCAGACGGACGCTTGCAGAGCGTTTACTGCCAGCATTTGGGGCTTGGCGTTAAACGCTCCCATTCAAGTGAATGGGAGCGTTTGTACCAAGCTTTTACGCACGTTTGCACGAACGCGGCGTTCGGGTCCCGATTTTCACTGGCGTTTAAGGAGCCCCTGGAAGCTACATGTTGCTTCCAGGGACGGTTAACCGCGACGGGTGATGTCCCCCTAGGGGAAGAAAAAACGTGACCGCATCCGAACGCATTGCGAACGCTGCTGAAAGCCCGAACGCATTGCCACCGCGACGCTAACAAACGCGACGCCTCCAAACGTCCGTCTGAACCAGCCCTAAGGTATATGCAGGAGATGCTGCAGATCTCTCTATGGTATGTTGTTTTTTTTTTCCCCTGTTTTTAGGATCTAAAAGTTGGTGAAAAAAAATTAGACGTTTTTAGAACCTAAATCTGGAAATAATCATACAGTCAGTGAGGTTAACATGCCAGACAAACAAAATTTGCAGGATTATGGAGGTCACAATCTTTGTGCCACAAGCCTAGTGTTTCTCATCTCTGTGGTGCACCAGGTGTTGTGCAATATGAATTACCAGCCTGTATCCTATAAAACACGATTACCAGCCAGAGTCTTGTAAAACATGCACAAACTGCAGTTCAACTGCTGTCAAGCCACAAAGGATCTTGCGTAGGCAAAGAACAGTATTTAGAAGTAAAATTGGGTTACTTAATAAACCAAGTTCACACGCAACTATTTTAATTATTTGAAAACATCATATAATGGCGTTCGCAGTGTTCTACACATTTTTTCACATGGCTATAGAGTGGCTGATCAAATTTTTAAGTTGGCAAAATGAGGTCATTTGCCACACGCATAATGCCATGGATTTTCAAAATAACACCCAATGTACCAATACTGTACCTAGAAGCCAGGCAAAGTCGCCTTCAGTGATCTATGTAGATAAGTTAGTGGAGTGGCCATGCTGTTCAATATGGTTTTGCTGCATGTTGCCGTTCCCCTACAAAGTTCAAACAACTCCTCCAACCCCTTGTGAGAATTGACAGATAAAAAGGGGGGAAAAAATGCTCAAGAAATAAAAAATAAAAACCCAAAAAGGGGATAAAAAAAGCTCTAAGACATTTGTTTTAGCCTTAAACAGATAAAGAAATAATTAGAAGCCCCCAACAGGTTTTTATTGCCAGCTATACCAACTTTCAATGTGTTTCCTTATGTTCTATCGTCAGCAACTCCCTGCTCTTTAAGACTATGGCCTCAATTAATTAAAGTGGACCCAAATTAAAAATACAGGATTTCAGAAATAAAATCTATTTTCTAAATTATAATAATAAATAGCAGCCTTTTTTCAGCTGCATGATGACAAATATATAATATTTCACATTTATTGGAGGAACCCCTCCCTTCCTTTCAAATTGCCGGGACAAAAGCCAGCAAACTGGTGGAGTAGGTGGTGTCCGGCAATGGAGGAATTGCTAATGGCTGCCCCCAGTTTAACCCTAGTTATGAAAAGAGAAGGGTGAAAAGCATGCACTGAAATGCTCATAGGTTTGAAGGAGTGTTTATTTATCTTTGTATGTGTCAGAGTGGTGCAACTAAATATTTTTAATAAAAAAAAAAAAATGTTTGGTTTGAGTCCGCTTTAAAGGATACCCGAGGTGACATGTGACATGATGAGATAGACATGTGTATGTACAGTGCCTAGCACACAAATAACTATGCTGTGTTTTTTTTCTTTCTCTGCATGAAATAGTTAAATATAAGGTATGTAAGTGGCTGACTCAGTCCTTAACTCAGACAGGAAGTGTGACTACAGTGTGGCCCTAACTGATAAGAAATTCCAACTATAACACACTTTTCCTAGCAGAAAATGGCTTCTGAGAGCAAGAAAGAGGTAAAAAGGGGAATTTCTTATCAGTGAGGGTCACACTGTAGTCACTTCCTGTCTGAGTCAGGACTGAGTTAGCCACTTACATACCTGATATTTAACTCTTTCAGGCAGAGAAAGAAAAAAAGGAACACAGCATAGTTATTTGTGTGCTAGGCACTGTACATACAGTCTATCTCATGTCACATGTCACTTCGGGTATCCTTTAAGCTTATCTCCTGTCTTTAATAACGTTTCTAGAGTTATCACCATGGTGATGAGGCATGTAGTATACAGGAAACATTTTACCTCAGGCAAACCTAAAGTGAACTCTTCTGTCTTTAAAGGAATGGTCAGGCAAAAAATAAAATAAAATAATGAGTTTCACTTACCTGGGGCTTCTACCAGCCCCATGCAGCCATCCTGTGCCCTCGTAGTCAGTCACTGCTGCTCCAGTCCCCCTATGTCAGCTATTTTCGTTTTTGCAGATCTCAGGGTCGGCGGGCCGCATTGCGTACATTTTTACGCATTCCCGCTGGTGCAGGAACATTAACATACATTTTTACGTGTTAGTGGTGCAATGCGTAAATTTTTACATGTGTAAATTTACTAACGCGTAAAAATGTATGCGTTAACCACTTCCCGACCACCTAACGCACAGGGGCGGCCGGACAGTGGGGCCCGCAAGGACCAGCTCATGCCCAAAGGCAGCAGTCCTTGTAGGGGCATGGGCAGAGCGATCGCGTCATCCGTGACGCGATCCTCCGCCGAGGATCGATAGCCGGGCATTTAGCCCCTGCTCGCTGGCCACTTAGCAGCGCCCGCGAGCGGAGGAATATCGGAAACCGGCCAATCACGGAGTACAAGGCACTTTGTTAGGTAAACAAAGTGCCTTATACATGCTTCCTCCTCGCCTCGTGGTCTCATTGTTCCAGAGACCATCAGCGAGGAGGAAGCCATTGTAAGTCTTCACAAAAAAGCGCTTTTTTTTGTGCCTAGCCCCCTTGATCTCCCACCCCAGCCTTCATACCCCCCCCCCCCTGATCACCCCAGCAGACCCCTGCCAGCACCCTTGCACCCGTATTACAAAACTGCCACTAACTATTGACGCTATCCCTTAGTTTAGGTCCCTAACTGCCTCCTAGTCACCCCTGATCCCCCCCCTACCTTTAGATAACCCCCAGACCCCATCCCAGACTACCCCCCTGTATCCTGTATACAGCTACCTTACCCCCTGATCCCCCTCTGATCACCTGTCCATCACCCCTCAGCACCCCCACCCATCAGAGCAGACCCTAACTGCCCCACGGGGGCAACCGATCACCTGCCCAGACCCTCGATTGCCCTCATACCCCCCTCCTGATTACATCCCCTGTGCATTGTTTACATCTGTCCTCCCCAGCAATCACTAACTTATCTGTGATCAGTAACCCCGTGTCTGCCTCTCATCAGACCTGGACTCAGTCTGCCCCGTGCGGGCTCCTGATCAACCCCCCCCCCCTCAAATCGCCCTCAGACCCCCCCCCCAATCACCATCTGAGTGCATTGTATTTGACTGTGCTGTGATTGTATTCGATTGTGCTGCGATTGTATTCGATTGTCCTGTGATCTGCTTCGATTGCCTCTGAGACCCTACTTCCCAACAACCCCCACCCCACCACCACCCCCACCCACCATCACCTACCGAGTGCATCAGATTTGATTGTGCGGTGATTGGATTCGATTGTGCTGTAATTGTATTTGATTGTCCCGTGATCTGCTTCGATTGTCCCGTGATTCTTTGATTGCCTCTGAAACCCCACTTCCCGCCACACCCAACCCCCCCCCTCCCCCCCCACCACACCCAACCCCCCCCCCCCCCCACCACATCCAACCCCACCCTCCCCCCCACCACATCCAACCCCACCCCCCCCCCCCCCCCCCCAACCACCACCTTCCAGGTGCTTCAGATTTGCTTGTGCTGTGATTGGAGTCGATTGTGCTATAATTGTATTTGATTGTCCCGTGATTGTTTGATTGCCTCTGAGACCCTACTTCCCACCAACCCCAATACCTCTCAAATACTCCCTTTTGCTAGGTAGGTGCTCTTTTTTTCTGGGTAGTCTCGGAGGAAAACCCCATAAATTTAGCAATCCACAATGGCAAGAAGGGGGATTTCCGATGAGGAGGTATACAGGTACATGCACCAGTCGGATGAGAGCTTTTGGGAAGACTCATCCAACGAATCATCCGGGTCCGAATTTGAACCTGTGGAAAGCAGTGGTTCTCTGACCGAAAGTGATGACGAGGCTTTGGTCTCGGCTAGAGCCAGGCGTACCAGACCCCATGTAGTTAGCCCGCAGGTGGCGCAGGATCCGCCTCAAGGGCAGCAGGGTGGTGCTAGCGCTGATAGTTTTCTTGGTGAGGCAGGCACCAGCAGCGCAGCATCTCCTGGACTTAGTACCAGTACTTCTGAAGACCCTGGTGAAGTGGGTGAGCGCCAGCATGGAAGTAGAAACTGGTACGGTGGCAAGTGCAGTAGTACCCCCGTCACAGCCACCAAGAAGAAGACGGGCCCGTAGTACCCATAGACTCCCAGAGGTGCTGGCACATCCAGATTGGCAATCCCCTGATTCCGCAGCACCCATAGTGCCCCCTTTCACCGCCCAGTCTGGAGTCCAGGTGGCGACAGCTCATCTAGGAACGGCCCTAGACTTTTTGCAGCTGTTCATCACCCAGGTTCTCTTGGACTTAATTGTGGTTGAGACCAACCGTAAAGCCACACAATTCATCACCAAGCACCCGGAAAGCAGCTATGCCCAGCCTTTCCGGTGGAAACCAGTCCAAGTTTCCGACATTAAAATCTTTTTGGCCCTTATCCTTCACTTGGGACTAATGAAACAGAATGTATTGCGGTCGTATTGGTCTACGAACCCAGTACATCCTGTTCCCTTGTACCCTGCTGCCATGTCCAGGACACGATTTGAGTCCATCCTGCGCTTCCTGCACTTCAACAACGACAAAACCTGTCATGAAAAGGGCCACCCGGCTTATGACCGGCTCCACAAAATTCGGCCCCTCATAGACCACCTGTCATCAACATTAGCAGATGCTTATACCCCTGAACAGGACATATGCGTAGACGAGTCCCTCTTACGCTTTACCGGGCGCCTTGGCATCAAACAGTACATCCCAAGCAAGCGCGCCTGGTATGGGGTGAAACTGTATAAGCTCTGTGAAAGGGCCACAGGCTATACATGTCGTTTTAGGCTCTATGAGGGAAAAGACTCAAAATTGGAGCCGGTCGGATGCCCTGACCACCAGGGGAGCAGTGGAAAGGTTGTGTGGGACTTGGTGTCACCCTTGTTCCAGAAGGGGTACCATCTTTATGTGGACAATT
The DNA here is from genome assembly GCF_040937935.1 of Hyperolius riggenbachi. Classification (NCBI taxonomy): domain Eukaryota; kingdom Metazoa; phylum Chordata; class Amphibia; order Anura; family Hyperoliidae; genus Hyperolius; species Hyperolius riggenbachi. The sequence continues at coordinate 130,934,515 of NC_090657.1, forward strand.
ACTACACAAGTGTGGCCCCTATCAGCACTTAAAGTTAGAAGGAATCTGATGCTGTGGCACTGCGCGGCCTAGTCGCCAGGGCTTCCCCCAACGGCTCGTTACCACCAGAATTGAACGGGGGCAGAGGGCCGCCTTGCGTACGGACGACCTGCTCGCGGTGAAATGGAGGGACAAGAGGGACGTTTACTTTCTGTCCACCATTCACACAGACACGACAGTCCAAACTCAACGGGCAACTGAGGTCATTAAAAAAGCCCCTTGTCATCCACGAATAATGTCAACATAAGAGGGGTGGACTTCAATGACCAGAGGTTAGCGCCCTATTTAGTTTCCCGGAAAACAAGACGCTGGTATAAGAAAGTGTCTTTTTATCTGATTCAATTGGCAGTTTACAACATCTGTTCTCTACAGTAAGGCTGGGAGAACTGGATCTTTCCTTCAATTTCAGGAACAGATCATTCTGGACATCCTGTATCCAGGAGGTGCCAGCCCCCCCCCCCCCCCCCTTCCCGATGGAAGTAACCGACTGCATGGGAGGCATTACGCCAATCAGATTCCAAGTACCCCAGGTCAACGCATCCGAAGAAAACGTAGTCGTGTCTGCAGCAGTGCTAGAAGAAGGACTGACACCGTTTTTTATTGTCCCAAATGTCCTGACCAGCCTGGCCTATGCGTAGGGGAGTGCTTTGAGAGGTACCATGAGCAGGTACACTATTAGAACCTAGGGAACTCCAGACACAGGAGTAGGCACACACTCAGTGGTCTTTCGCACATTGTCCCAGAGGGAGGAGAGGTAAGCTTGAAAGCCAAACAAACAGGTAAGCATAAAAGTCGGAAGAAGGATCGGTTTCCATGCTTAATATTTCTGATCTGTCCTGGGTTGGCGATATAAGACAGCATGTTTGAATTTCCCTTGAGTGTGGACACCCCAGGTTTATATGTGATTTGCTTTGGGCCTATGATGATGCTTTAATGCCACACAGAGTCATCTCTATTGGCAGGCATATTGCTGTATACTACAGGCATAATGCTGTATACTAAAGTTCTGAGGCCCAGTCACATAAGTTGGTGGCTCACCCTGAGTGCAGGGTGGCACGGGGTGTCTCTCTCCTGAGGTTATCACTGCCATTGATGTGGAGGAAGATCTGCCATTGATGTGGAGCAAGTTATGTTTGCCGTTCATTTTTCCTTTCAGCCCAGAGTGCATTACCCATATACCCAATATAAGGAGTATAGCAGAAACTCCTAATACTGACCATACATGTAATGATTGCAGAGACCCTAAAATGCCAGGACAGACTCCACAAATGACTCCATTTTGGAAAGAGGACACCCTAAAGTATTCTGTGAGGTGCATGGTGAGTTCATAGAAGATTTTAGTTTTTGTCACAAGTTAATAGATTTTTAATTTTTTTTTACAAAGTGTCATTTTCCGTTAACTTGTGACAAAAAATAAAATTTTCTATAACCTCATTATTCCCCTCATGGAATACCTTGTGTATTCTTTCCAAAATGGGGTCATTTGTGGGGTTTGTTAACTGTCCTGGCAAGTGGGCAGGGTGCTAAATTTTGAGCACCCCTGTAAAGCCTAAAGGTACTCATTGGACTCTGGGCCCCTTAGCGCAGTTAGGGTGCATAAAAAATGCCACACATGTGGTATCGCCGTACTCAGAAGTGGTATAATGTATTTTTATTTGTATTTTTACATATACCCATGCTGGGTGGGAGAAATACCTCTGTAAATGACAGTCTTGATTGTTTTACACACAACTGTCCATTTACAGAGGTATTTCTCCCACCCAGCATGGGTATGTGTAAAAATACACCCCAAAACACATTGTACTACTTCTCCCGAGTACGGCGATACCACATGTGTGGCACTTTTTTGCATCCTAACTGTGCTAAGGGGCCCAAAGTCCAATGAGTACCTTTAGGATTTCACAGGTCATTTTGCGGCATTTGATTTCCAGACTACTCCTCACGGTTTAGGGTCCCTAAAATGCCAGGGAACCCCACAAATGACCCCATTTTAGAAAGAAGACACCCCAAGGTATTCTTTTAGGAGTATGGTGAGTTCATAGAAGATTTTATTTTTTGTCACAAGTTAGCGGAAATTGATTTTTATTGGCTTTTTTCACAAAGTGTCATTTTCCGCTAACTTGTGACAAAAAATAAAATCTTCTATGAACTCACCATTCTCCTAACGGAATACCTTGGGGTGTCTTTCTAAAATGGGGTCATTTGTGGGGTTCCTATACTGTCCTGGCATTTTAGGGGCCCTAAACCGTGAGGAGTAGTCTTGAAACGAAATGTCGCAAAATGACCTGTGAAATCCTAAAGGTACTCATTGGACTTTGGGCCCCTTAGCGCAGTTAGGCTGCAAAAAAGTGCCACACATGTGGTATCGCCGTACTCAGGAGAAGTAGTATAATGTGTTTTGGGGTGTATTTTTACACATACCCATGCTGAGTGGGAGAACTCTCTCTGTAAATGGACAATTGTGTGTAAAAAAAAAAAAATGAAAAAAAAAATTGTCATTTACAAAGATATTTCTCCCACCCAGCATCGGTATGTGTAAAAATACACCCCAAAACACATTATACTACTTCTACTGAGTACAGCAATACCACATGTGTGGCACTTTTTTGCAGCCTAACTGCGCTAAGGGGTCCAAAGTCCAATGAGCACCTTTAGGCTTTACAGGGGTGCTTACAATTTAGCACTACCCAAAATGTCAGGACAGTAAACACACCCCACAAATGACCCCATTTTGGAAAGTAGACACTTCAAGGTATTCAGAGAGGGGCATGGTGAGTCCGTGGCAGATTTCATTTTTTTTGTCACAAAGTGTCATTTTCCGCTTACTTGTGACAAAAAAATATCTTCTATGAACTCACTATGCCTCTCAGTCAATACTTTGGGGTGTCTTTCCAAAATGGGGTCATTTGGGGGGGTATTTATACTATCCTGGAATTCTAGCCCCTCATGAAACATGACAGGGGGTCAGAAAAGTCATAGATGCTTGAAAATGGGAAAATTCACTTTTTGCACCATAGTTTGTAAACGCTATAACTTTTACCCAAACCAATAAAATATAGGCTGAATGGGTTTTTTTTTAATCAAAAACATGTTTGTCCACATTTTTCGCGCTGCATGTATACAGAAACTTTACTTTATTTGAAAAATGTCAGCACAGAAAGTTAAAAAAAAATTATTTTTTTGCCAAAATTCATGTCTTTTTTTGATGAATATAGTAGAAAAAAAAAAAAAAAAAAAAAAAAAAAAAAAAAAAAAAAAATCGCAGCAGCAATCAAATAGCACCAAAATAAAGCTTTATTAGTGACAAGAAAAGGAGCCAAAATTCATTTAGGTGGTAGGTTGTATGAGCAAGCAATAAACCTTGAAAGCTGCAGTGGTCTGAATGGAAAAAAGTGCCTGGTCCTTGAGGGGGGAGGGGGTAAAGCCCACAGTCCTCAAGTGGTTAATGTTCCTGCACCAGCGGGAATGCGTAAAAATGTACTCAACACGGCCCGCCGACCCTGAGGTCGGTAAAAACGAAAATAGCTGGCATAGGGGGACTGGAGCAGCAGTGAGTGACTATGAGGGCACAGGATGGCTGCATTGGCTGGTAGAAGCCCCAGGTAAGTGAAACGTTTTTTTTTTTGCCTGATGATTCCTTTAAGTTAAAAGGTGAGATCTCCAAAGTGAACTCTTCAATCCTTAAAATAACTCCAGAATTCTAAAGTTAAAGACAGGCTGTTAATGGACTGCGTGTGAAAATAACTACAAAGGAGGTAGCTTAACTACAGGATGTAGTAACTTAAGGAATGAATAGATAAAATAACTCTCACTGTTTGGTGGCAAGTTATCTCTTGCCTTATTATCTCCAGCATGATCTTAGTGAATTGAGGCCATAGTATGGATCATATACATTGATGTGAAAAACTATTTGCCCCCTTCCTGATTTCTTATTCTTTTGCACGTTTGTCACACTTAAATGTTTCTGCTCATCAAAAACCGTTTAGTCAAAGATAACATAATTGAACACACAATTGCAGTTTTAAATGATGTTTTTTATTATTTAGTGAGAAAAAAAAAAAACTCCAAACCTACATGGCCCTTTGTGAAAAAGAAATTGCCCCCTGAACCTAAATAACTGGTTGGGCCACCCTTAGCAGCAATAGCTGCAATCAAGCGTTTGCGATAACTTGCAACGAGTCTTATAGCGCTCTGGAGGAATTTTGGCCCACTCATCTTTGCAGAATTGTTGTAATTCAGCTTTATTTGAGGGTTTTCTAGCATGAACCGCCTTTTTAAGGTCATGCCACAACATCTCAATTGGATTCAGGTCAGGACTTTGACTAGGCCACTCCAAAGTCTTCATTTTGTTTTTCTTCAGCCATTCAGAGGTGGATTTGCTGGTGTGTTTTGGGTCATTGTCCTGCTGCAGCACCCAAGATCGCTTCAGCTTGAGTTGACGAACAGATGACCGGACATTCTCCTTCAGGATTTTTTGGTAGACAGTAGAATTCATGGTTCCATCTATCATTGCAAGCCTTCCAGGTCCTGATGCAGCAAAACAACCCCAGACCACCACACTACCACCACCATATTTTACTGTTGGTAGAATGTTCTTTTGCTGAAATGCTGTGTTACTTCTACACCAGATGTAACGGGAAACGCACCTTCCAAAAAGTTCAACTTTTGTCTCGTCGGTCCACAAGGTATTTTCCCAAAAGTCTTGGCAATCATTGAGATGTTTTTTAGCAAAATTGAGACGAGCCTTAATGTTCTTTTTGCTTAAAAGTGGTTTGCGCCTTGGATATCTGCCATGCAGGGCGTTTTTGCCCAGTCTCTTTCTTATGGTGGAGTCGTGAACACTGACCTTAATTGAGGCAAGTGAGGCCTGCAGTTTTTTAGATGTTGTCCTGGGGTCTTTTGTGGCCTCTCGGATGAGTTTTCTCTGCGCTCTTAGGGTAATTTTGGTCGGCCGGCCACTCCTGGGAAGGTTCATCACTGTTCCATGGTTTTGCCATTTGTGGATAATGGCTCTCACTGTGGTTCGCTGGAGACCCAAAGCTTTAGAAATGGCTTTATAACCTTTACCAGACTGATAGATCTCAATTACTTTTGTTCTCATTTGTTCCTGAATTCCTTTGGATCTTGGCATGATGTCTAGCTTTTGAGGTGCTTTTGGTCTACTTCTCTGTGTCAGATAGCTCCTATTTAAGCGATTTCTTGATTGAAACAGGTGTGGCAGTAATCAAGCCTGGGGGTGACTACAGAAATTGAACTCAGGTGTGATAAACCACAGTTCAGTTATTTTTTAACAAGGGGGGCAATCACTTTTTCACACAGGGCCATGTAGATTTGGAGTTTTTTTTTCTCACTAAATAATAAAAACCATCATTTAAAACTACATTTTGTGTTCAATTATGTCATCTTTCACTAATAGTTAACGGTTTTTGATGAACAGAAACATTTAAGTGTGACAAACATGCAAAAGAATAAGAAATCAGGAAGGGGGCAAATCGTTTTTCACATCACTGTAAATAGGTTGATGACCTTTGTCCTAATTACATTTTATTTAAATATGTATCACCCTGTAAACTACACACTGCTCCAAAATGTAATGATTGTGAAAATATTCATTATCAAATTCTTAAAAAAAATAAATAAATAAAAAAACCACTAACAAGGAGGTAAAGCAATGTTGTTGACGATCTATAAACATCCTAGTCCCTCATTCACAGTTTTGTTTGGTACACAGTGTGGGTCACAAGATGATACCAGAGAAAGCAATGAAAGTTGTATGTTGTGGTGGGTGGGGTTGGTAAGCTTCCTTTGGTGCAAGGCTTCGAAGACTTGTTAGCGGGACTGGGAGATAAAACATCTGTCAAAAATTTTCTACAGTATTAGGGACAGGCAAACATTGAAAAAAAAAAAAGGGTCTCCATATGCATTTTGTGAAATGGGCTGCTCTAGGAGGTATCTCAATGGATGAGGCTCAGTAATCCAGGGCTGTGGAGTCGGAGTCGTGGAGTCGGGCAATTTTGGGTGCCTGGAGTCGGAGTCGGGAAAAAATGCACCGACTCCTAATGAATTTGTAACTGTAATTAAAATAGAAAATATGATAAAATGTTCTATTTCTCAGATAATAGTCATGAAAAATAATGTATATATACAGTAATAGCTGTGCTTAGTCCACAAAAATGAAATAAACCAATCAAAATTAGTTACTTGTGCTGCTTCAATAAAGCAGTCCCCGTATTTTTAAGGTCAGATATACATATCTGATTGTGACTGTTTATATGAGGTGTACACAGGAATCTCTTATATATACTAAACAACATCTATGCTGTAAGAATAAAGCCTGATGTGTAGCTGTGTCACTAATAGAGATGGTCAACGAGATGGAAATAATTCTGCATTGATGCTGATTTATGCAAATGTATGCACTCCCTTTGCTGATGAAATCAAATAATTTGATATGTTGTTAAAATCTGGTTTGGTGAGTACAAATTAAAGGGTAACTGAGACGGATGAAAAGTAAAGTTTTATACATACCTGGGGCTTCCTCCAGCCCCCTTCAGGCTAATCAGTCCCTCGCTGTCCTCCACCACCCGGATCTTCTGCTATGAGTCCTGGTAATTCAGCCAGTCAGCGCTGTCCGGCCACATGCCGCTCCCACAGCCAGGAACATTCTGCACCTGCGCAATAGTGCTGCACAGGTGTAGTATGCTCCTGGCGGCGGAGTGTGTGCATGCGCACTACGCCTGACTGGCTCAAGTACCTGGACTCAAAGCAGAGGATCCAGGTGGCGGATGAGGACAACGAGGGACTGATTATCCTGAAGGCGGCTGGAGGAAGCCCCAGGTATGTATAAAACTTTAATTTCATCTGTCTCAGGTTTACTTTGTTACACAGTAGTACTATACTCTACATATGCACTCCCCACAGAGCTGCAGGGAATCCACTGAGAATGCTGTGCACATTGAACACAGAGGTGTTGTCTGTTTACAATCTCCTCATTCCCCTGCAGAGTACCTGCACATCATTCTTACATGTACCCACACTTACATTGCCTAGGGCCTGATAGATGTTCTTTGTTCCGGTTTGTACCTTTTACAAGTACTCTTACCAAGGACTAGTTTTAGTCTAAAGGGAATAAATATAGTAGTCTACATATCCTTCTCACTTCAGTTGTCTTGTAAAATTCCTAAGCGTTGGCAGTTAAGAGACGAATTTCATGTTACATACTTTTAATCAACAAAATTGTAATATGCAAATTAGAGGAGTCGGAGTCGTGGAATCCTAAACTGAGGAGTCGGAGTCGGTGGATTTTTGGACCGACTCCACAGCCCTGCAGTAATCTATAATGGAAGCATGGAACTTGACTTATTGTACTGTTAATGCTGACTGGCGAGAGATGCAGGGCTGTGGAGTCGGTCCAAAAATCCACCGACTGACTCCTCTAATTTGCATATTACAATTTTGCTGATTAACAGTATGTAACGTGAAATTCGTCTCTTAACTGCCAACGCTTAGGAATTTTACAAGACAACTGAAGTGAGAAGGATATGTAGAACACTAGATTTATTCCCTTTAGACTAAAACTAGTCCTTGGTAAGGGCTCGTTTCCACCATAGCGAATCCGCATGCGGCGACGAGATGCGGATTCGCTTGTTACACTGAAGTGGCCGGGGCTGTTTCCACATGTGCGGCGTGCGGGAGCGATTTGGCGGCGGGCCAAATCTGCACGACAGGACCCACAGAATTCGCCTGCGTCGGGAATCCGTGCGAATCGCCGCTAATGTATTTAATAGTAAAAACGCATGCGTTTGTTACATGCGTTTTTACCCGCAAGTGTCATGGTTAATTTCGCATGGCACCCTGCCATGCGAAATCGCGGATAAAAACGCATGCGGAAACGCATCCGCATGCGTTTTTACAAGCGTCGGAATGCCGGCGAAATCGCGTCGCAACAGTGGAAACGAGCCCTCAGAGTACTTGTAAAAGGTACAGACCGGAACAAAGAACATCTATCAGGCCCTAGGCAATGTAACTGTGGGTACATGTAAGAATGATGTGCAGGTACTCTGCAGGGGAATGAGGAGATTCTTCCTCTATTACACATTCTTCATGCACAATCTGAACCAGGTTTATGGGTGATAGACAACACCTCTGTGTTCAATGTGCACAACATTCTCAGTGAATTCCTTGCAGCTCTGTGGGGAGAGCATATGTAGAGTATAGTACTACTGTGTAACAAAGTAAACCTGAGACACAGATGAAATTAAAGGAAAAAAAAAAGGAAAAATGTTTTGGGATATACAGTACAGACCAAAAGTTTGGACACCTCATTCAAAGAGTTTTCTTATTTTTCATGACTATGAACATTGTAGATTCACACTGAAGGCATCCAAACTAAGAATTAACACATGTGGAAGTATAGTACATAACCAAAAAGTGTGAAATAACTGAAAATGTGTCATTTTCTAGGTTCTTCAAAGTAGCCACCTTTTGCTTTGATTACTGCTTTGCACACTCTTGGCATTCTCTTGATGAGCTTCAAGAGGTAGTCACCTGAAATAGTTTTCACTTCACAGGTGTGCCCTGTCTTTAGGTTTAATTGCCTTATAAATGGGGTTGGGACCATCAGTTGCGTGCGTTGTGGAGAAGTCAGGTGGATGCACAGCTCCTACTGAATAGACTGTTAGAATTTGTATTATGGCAAGAAAAAAAAAGCAGCTAAGTAAAGAAAAATGAGTGGCCATCATTCCTTTAAGAAATGAAAGTCAGTCAGTCTGAAAAAAATGGGAAAACTTTGAAAGTATCCCCAAGTGCAGTCTCAAAAACCAACAAACGCTACAAAGAAACTGACTCACATGCGGACCGCCCCAGGAAAAGAAGACCACGAGTCACCTCTGCTGCGGAGGATAAGTTCATCCGAGTCACCAGCCTCAGAAATCGCAGGTTAACAGCAGCTCAGATTAGAGACAATGTCAATGCCACACAGAGTTCTAGCAGCAGACACATCTCTAGAACTGTTAAGATGAGACTGTGTGAATCAGGCCTTCATGGTAGAATATCTGCTAGGAAACCACTGCTAAGGACAGGCAACAAGCAGAAGAGACTTATTTGGGCTAAAGAACACAAGGAATGGACATTATGCTGGGCATACATGGCGCGATAATGCGCCGGTATCGAGCCAGCGTGTCCCCGCTCGTTCGTGCGGATCGATTACCGCTTGTCCCCGCGGGCACTTCCTTATCAGCGCTTCGTTTTTGCCCATTCGCCCGCGGGGATTGAGCCAGGAATCTATCCACGCGGTGATCGGACACGTCGGAATTTATCAATCGAGCCATCAGTGGCTCGATTGATAGGACAATACACCGCCGTGTATGCCCAGCATTAGAACAGTGGAAATCTGTGCTTTGGTCTGATAAGTCCAAATTTGAGATTTTTGGTTCCAACCACCGTGTCTTTGTGCGACGCAGAAAAGGTGAACGGATGGTTTCTACATGCCTGGTTCCCACTGTGAAGCATGGAGGAGGAGGTGTGATGGTGTGGGGGTGCATACTGAACCAGCATGGCTACTACAGCATCTTGCAGCGGCATGCTATTCCAACTGGTTTGCATTTAGTTGGACCATCTTTTTTTCAACAGGACAATGACCCCATACACCTCCAGGCTGTGTAAGGGCTATTTGACCAGGAAGGAGAGTGATGGGGTGCTGCGCAGATGACCTGGCCTCCATAGTCACCAGACCTGAACCCAATCGAGATGGTTTGGGGTGAGCTGGACCGCAGAGTGAAGGCAAAAGTGCCAACAAGTGCTAAGCATCTGTGGGTATTCCTTCAAGACTGTTGGAAGACCATTTCAGGTGACTACCTCTTGAAGCTCATCAAGAGAATGCCAAAAGTGTGCAAAGCAGTAATCAAAGCAAAAGGTGGCTACTTTGAAGAACCTAGAAAATGACACATTTTCAGTTATTTCACACTTTTTGGTTATGTACTATACTTCCACATGTGTTAATTCTTAGTTTGGATGCCTTCAGTGTGAATCTACAATGTTCATAGTCATGAAAATAAAGAAAACTCTGAATGAGAAGGTGTGTCCAAACTTTTAGTCTGTACTGTATTTGCAATTGTTAATATGATACATTGTGTGCAATTTGACACTTGTACTGTTTGCAATGTTGTGCCTTACATCAAATAAAAATGGTTTAAAAAAAAAAAAGAAAGTTGTATGTTAATTGCAAAGGGATGTAGTCTCCAAGCAGCTTCATGTTCCAGTGAGAACAGTTGTAATTAAGTTTAAGGTCCTGTGGACTATAGCCAACCTCATGGAACATGGCCACAGGAATAGAAACTGAACTCTATGGTCAGGGTCCATCAGCGAATGGACTGCACCATCTAACATTTTTGACTGAAAGTGCACAATGAATACCCAGGAGTACTGCACTGCTGGGAAAGGGGTCTAAACACACAGGGAGGGCATTTCCTTGATTTTACCTTCACAGATGAGGAAATTCGACATACTACTGGGAGGAAGAGGAAACAGCCATGCATCTAACGGCCCAATTTGTCACTACCTACCACCAACTAAGAACGTAATACCCCACTGTATACCACTTACAGTATACTGCCCCCTTTACTCTCCTCACCTCTGTGGACTATATATCACAGCTCCCTATACTGTCCCTTATATCCAACACACCCTTATAGACTGTATACCCAAAGCCCTATACCCTTCCCTATAATCCCACAAACACCCCCTCCCATGCTAAATGTATTTGGTTCTGCCAATAAAGATTTGTTTGGACTGGGAAAACTCTTGACAAATTAGATAGCACTAGACATTTCTAGTAAGTCACATCAGCCTTCTATCCACAGATGAAAAAAAATTAAACATTCAAAAAAACATATGTACTGTGAAACATGGAATAGGCTCAGTTATGGGGCTGGACATTTCCGGCGCAGTAGGCAGTTAGGGGCCATGTACACACACCTGGTTCAGGTGCCTAAGCCAACTTTGATCAAGCGTATGTCCGGGCCTTTAGTGGAATACATGCAAAAATGGCACTGGGTAATTTGGGCGCAGGGTAAAGCTAAAAAATGGCTCACCCTGCTCCTGCAAAAGTCCTGGCAGCATTAATTACTATTCCCTCTCCATGTCGTCATGGACCCATGGGGAAGACGTAATTCAGCTGCCAGCTATATACACTGCTGACACTAAAGACACTCTTTATTTCAGCTTGTATACTTATTTTTATGTTCATAAAATACTAAACCTACCAAACGGGGATTTCTAACAAAATCTAGCTGCAATCAGCGAATTAAGCTAGTTACTGACGCTAAATTATAGTCACCTGAAAAACGGTTTGATGCCTAGAAACTCTGAATTTCTGTACAAGCAGCCTGTTCTGTGGAGAGGGGCGAGAGGAGCAGTAGGCTCCCCACTGCAGTTACTACAATAGCAGTTGGCCAATAGTGTAATCTGACATGGTGGATCACTTAAGGGGAGACCAACAATGTCAAGGGGACACCAATACCCACAGTACATTATCACACAAAATTATTGCTACTGATTAGCATGTAGTGTTCTCCAGGTAAACAGAAAAAGAAGGGTTACTGCATTACTCATGAAGGGCCTGTGAATTTTGGTTGGACAAAAAAAAAAAAAAAAAAAAAAGAGAAAAAACAAAACAGGTTGAGCTGACAGCTATTGCAAACTGCAATGGACAAACAAAAAGTCACTGAAAGAATTCAGCAGCATTGATGTCCATTTAGATTTGAACAAAAAAGTAGTTTACATTTTTCAGAACAAATTTGGTATAACTGCATACATAAATGTAGCATTTGCTCATAGTAAGGCCTCATGCATATCATTTAGCGCAGATGGCTGTGCGATCGGAACGCAACGTGTACGATCACACGCCATCTGCGCTACACTGCAGATCCCACTCACTACAGTGAATGGGATCTGCACTGCGATTCCCGAGAAATGCATGCAGCAGTGGGATAGCGCAGTGCATATGATGGGAATGGTAGTAGGGCTGTCTATGCCCTTCTACTGTTCTTGTGTGTAGCACACTATACGCGCTGCCAAAATGTGTATAGCAGTGCGTATAGTCTGAACGAGGCTTAACTGCTTGCCGACCGCTCCACGCCGATATGCGTGAACGCGCCGGCAGCCTCAGGACCGCTGCACATGTGAATGGCCTTCTATGGGGCTAGCAGGAGATCGCGTGGCCATCTCCGCTAGCGCTCCGCCTTCAGTCTCCCAGCGGCGATCCACGCTTGGAGACTGTTAGACGTGAAATCGCTGTCTAATATACATGTACAGCGCTGCAATCTAAGGCAGCGCTGTACTGGGGACAGCCGTGTGACATGGTTGTCCCCCTGGAAGATAAAGAAGCGATCAGCGGTGATAGGCTGAAGCCTATCACAGCCGATCGCAGTGATTGGCTGGCCGGGGGAAGGAGGGTTGTAAAAATAAAAAACCTTTTTATAAAAACATTTACAAAAATAAAATAAACATTGGGGGACCGATCAGAGAGCTCTGTTAGTGGGGGGAAATCACTTGTGTGCCGAGTTGTGCAACCCTACAGCTAGGCCTTAAAGCTGCAGTGGCCATTTTAGTAAAAAATGTCCTGGTCACTAGGGAGGTTTAATGCCGCACTCCTCAAGTGGTTAAGAACTTCTTGAAGTAAAAATGACTGTATGCCAAAGCTGCCTCTCTGCACCGGTCAAGATGTTTGCAAGCAAAGATGCTTACTTCTAGTCAGCAATAGGCTGGTAGCAAAACAATACAGTACAATCTCATAATAAACTCTGGTATAGTAGACATTTGGGTATAAACTACCTCTCCAGGTCCTGGCCAGTCTCCATTATAACTCTATGGGAGCAATGCCTGGTATAGTAAACACTAATATAATAAAACTTCTGTTATAGTAACCACATTTTTTGGCCCCTACATGATGCAGACTCTAGATACAGTAAAAAGTGGGCCGCGCATGCGTTATATGTCAGTCTGAAACCCATGGTCAGCTGCTCTCTTCAGGCTGGTTGCAAGTGAGTTAATGCCTGATAACATTTGTAAGACAAGAAGTACAGTACTGTACACTCGCTGCAAAACCAAGGCGAGTGCCAAGTCTTGCCAGAGTGCCAAGTCTTGTATTGCTCAGACTAACCAGCAAGCTCATGGTGACCCAGAACTCATTGGGGTGTGTAAGGGACTACAATGGTCCTAAAAGCCCCCTTACTAAGATGTTAAGAAAAACAAAAGTTTGCTTTCCTAAAACAGAAAGAATTTGCGATAATTCAGGTTGGAGTGAGCTCGAGATGTCTCCCAGGCACCACTGCTGAATATATGCAAATTAACCATTGTACCCTTAGAAGCTAAACACACCTCCAGAACCGCTGGAATGCAATGATGTGTCAGCTTGTTAATATGTACAGAGCCATAATAATCCAACATGCATACAGACTGTTTCGGATTGTTTGATCCTCATCAGTGCATGGCATGGATTAATTTGGCTCTATGGAGTAGGGCTTGTAAATCCGAGAGGCACAGACTAACCAGCAAGCTCATGGTGACCCAGAACTCATTGGGGTGTGTAAGGGACTACAATGGTCCTAAAAGCCCCCTTACTAAGATGCATCTTAGTAAGGGGGCTTTTAGGACCATTGTAGTCCCTTACACACCCCAATGAGTTCTGGGTCACCATGAGCTTGCTGGTTAGTCTGTGCCTCTCGGATTTACAAGCCCTACTCCATAGAGCCAAATTAATCCATGCCATGCACTGATGAGGATCAAACAATCCGAAACAGTCTGTATGCATGTTGGATTATTATGGCTCTGTACATATTAACAAGCTGACACATCATTGCATTCCAGCGGTTCTGGAGGTGTGTTTAGCTTCTAAGGGTACAATGGTTAATTTGCATATATTCAGCAGTGGTGCCTGGGAGACATCTCGAGCTCACTCCAACCTGAATTATCGCAAATTCTTTCTGTTTTAGGAAAGCAAACTTTTGTTTGTATTGCTCACATAGACTTTTTGCCCAGCCTGGCTATGCAGCCCTAAGGTATACATAACATTGTAGTCCATCAAATGTGCAAGTCCTTGTAATGTACCTCCAATAGGAGGACAGAGTTGGTCCTTTGCTGCAGAGAATGTACCAGGGCATACTGGGCAATTTCTTGGTCAATTTCTGATATAGTAAACTGCTGATATAGTAAACCAATTACCCTGGTCCCTTGGAGTATACTATAAAGAAAAATACACTTTCTAAAGTTTTGAAGACATTAGCACACAAATAAATGCTCAATATACTCTTTTGTAAAGCCGGCAGTTGCTACCAGGACAGGGCTGTGGAGTCGGACCAAAAATCCACCGACTCCGACTCCTCAGTTTAGGATTCCTCCGACTCCTCTAATTTGCAAAATTTGTTGATTAACAGTATGTAACGTGAAATTCATCTCTTAACTGCCAACGCTTAGGAATTTTACAAGACAACTGAAGTGAGAAGGATATGTAGACTACTATATTTATTCCCTTTAGACTAAAACTAGTCCTTGGTAAGAGTATTTGTAAAAGGTACAGACCGGAACAAAGAACATCTATCAGGCCCTAGGCAATGTAACTGTGGGTACATGTAAGAATGATGTGCAGGTACTCTGCAGGGGAATGAGGAGATTCTTCCTCTATTACACATTCTTCATGCACAATCTGAACCAGGTTTATGGGTGATAGACAAGACCTCTGTGTTCAATTTGCACAACATTCTCAGTGGATTCCCTACAGCTCTGTGGGGAGTGCATATGTAGAGTATAGTACTACTGTGTTACAAAGTAAACCTGAGACAGATGAAATTAAAGTTTTATACATACCTGGGGCTTCCTCCAGCCCTTTCTGGCTAATCAGTCCCTTGCTGTCCTCCTCCACCACCTGGATCTTCTGCTATGAGTCCAGGTACTTGAGCCAGTCTGGTGTAGTGCGCATGCACACACTCCGCCGCCGGGAGCGTACTACACCTGCGCAGCACTATTGCGCAGCTGCAAAATGCTCCTGGCTATGGAAGTGGCACGTAGCCAGACTGCTCTGACTGGCTGAATTACCTGGACTCATAGCAGAACATCCAGGTGGTGGAGGACGACAGCGAGGGACTGATTAGCCTGAAGGGGGTTGGAAGAAGCCCCAGGTATGTATAACACTTTTCTTTTCAACCTTCTCAGGTACCCTTTAATTTGTAGTCACCGAATTTTAATAACATATCAAATTATTTGATTTCATGAGCAACATTTGCATAAACCAGCATCAATGCAGAATTATTTCCATCTCATTGACCATCTCTATTAGTGACACGGCTACACATCAGGCTTTATACTTACATCATAGATGTTATTTAGTATATATAAGAGATTCCTGTGTACACATCATATATACTGTACAGTCACAATCAGATATGTATATCTGACTTTAAAAATATGGGGCCTGCTTTATTGAAGCAGCACAAGTAACTAATTTTGATTGGTTTATTTCATTTTTGTGGACTGAGCACAGCTATTACTGTATATATACATTGTTTTTAATGACTATTATCTGAGAAATAGAACATTTTATCATATTTTCTAATTTAATTACAGTTACAAATTCATTAGGAGTCGGTGCATTTTTTCCCCGACTCCAGGCACCCAAAATTGCTCCGACTCCGCAGCCCTGGTTGCTACAACCCTGTCTTATGGCCCATACTCACCGGCAACTTTTTTGGCCTGTCGCCAGCACAAGTGAGCGTGTGCGCGACAGGCCGGCGACAGCTCCTCACCAGGTCCCTCCGCGTACACAAGTGGAAGAGGGACCAGCGGTGCGACGGAAGCTGTCGCCGACGTTCCTCCTCCCCCCGCCAGAAGCTCCCTACTCTTAATGTAGGTTGCTGTCGCTAGTCCGCGTACTCACGCGGACTAGCGACAGTTGCGGCGGCAACTGTCGCCAGGCGACTGAGCGGTTCAATCGCCTGGCGACATCAGCGACTAGCAACAGTTCGGGGTGCGCGCCCGTGCAACGCCGCATACTCACAGACGACCTGTCTCCGCAACACGCTCGCGCCACGTGTTGCGGCGACAATTGTAGCCCGTGAGTATGGGCCATAAGGGCTCGTTCACACTAGGGGCATTTTCGGCCTTTTTTCAAGCGCAGGCGATTTTTAATATCGCCCACAAAACGCTTGTTCAATAAATCTATATGAGAAGGTTCCTATCAGAGCGGTTCGTGCGCTGTGCGTTCAGCAAATCGGTGCATGTACCATTTTTGCTATTATACAAGGTATAGGAAGAGTGCTAAATGCTCACAAAACCGCTTTATGCAGCGATTGCGTTTGTGTTTTTGAGAATAAGTACATTGTATTTATTATTTTCCGGGTCAAAGAGTTTACTTCTTGACTTGCATCAGGGAGTGAATTACAAAACCGCTCTGGAAAAGCGCTTTTACTAGAAACGCAGCACACAGTGAAGCGCCGGGAGGGGGGGGAAGCGCACAATAATGCAAAACGCTTGCGTTTTTAGTTGTGAATGAGCCCTCAGAGCCAGCCAGAGTTGACAGCTTGACCTGCAAGAGGCTATTGGCAAACTAGTATATCATGAGATCATGAGAAGGATATATGTGTGTGTGTGTCTTTGGCAGATTACAGAGATTAAACAGGAGAGAAACAGATCTGTGGGGAGAAAAAAGGGGAGGGGGTAAGGAGTGTGTATTCATTCACAGAACAGGAAACCAAGACTACTCATATACTCTGAATATATGACGACCACAGACACAATGTCACAACCTGAAACAGGTTTGTACCACAGCAGTAGCACTAAACGACCTGACGAAAGCTTACAATGCTCTGCATTATATAGTATGGTATTTGAAGATGGGAGACTATTGGCAATGACACGGACAATCATATTACTAAGAATGCATGCAATTTTTACCCCAATAATGGTGGATGTGTAAATACAAAAGGGAAGGCAAAGCAAGGAAGGCTTTTTCAGTTGTTACTTACAGAAACAAAAAACTAAAACAACGTATTCTCGATAACTATAAATTATCAAAAGGTTGCCCCTTTTGTAGATGTTTGTTTACTAAGAATAAAATTCTACATATACATTATGGGGGGGGGGGGGGGGCGCATCTAGGGCAGGTCCTTAAATGCAAACAGGTGACAAAATCAGATTACACCACAATATAGCTTTGCTTTTCTTTTTTCACCTGACTTAAGCAGAACCATAAAGAAAAAACAAAACAAAAAAAAAAAACATACCATAGAAGGCATATTAAAAGGAATGACAGGACAGATGTGGTGGATAATATAAAAATTCACAATCTACCGGCAGCTAGCTGTACGCACACCAGTCCATCCTACATATAATGTACCAGAGATTACAATACCAGTTGTGTTAACACATGTAGATCACCTCAGCATCCCCATACATCACTGGGCTGTCCCACTGAGATTTAATACAGTAGTATAAGCCAATTCTGTTGGGAGATGGTCAGTGTATGTACATGTCCTGCTCAATTCCAGTATCTGAAATCTCTCAGCCAGCAAGGAAAGACCTCATTAACAGTGCCCTCTATAAAGCACTCTTGCTATCATCTATCTGATGCTGTTAGGTGAAGATAAAGGTGCAAGTCCTGCTTAGGTTAAGAATATCTATTTTGCAACCCGGTCAGGGCTCGTTCACACATATGGTCATTGCGCTATCAACCCCTGAGCAGTTGCAAAAACAGGTTTACAAGGAAGTTGAAGGTTTTCTTCTTGGGGGAAATAGGTAACACATTACAGTCTGCTTAATAAACATGCCACTTGCTGTGTCTATGGATGTACAATACCAGAGCTAACACTGACAGAGACACAGTTGCTGTAAAGGGTCTAAATTTGTATTTCTAGAATGTTGCGCCTGCAGGTTGATGATCTTCCCTCTGGAGAAAAGAGATAGCTGCATAACCATATCAACTAAATTAAAGGTTAAACCTACTGCCAGGGGAGGACTGGCCCAGGGGGATGGGGGGGCAATTGCCCCCCGGGCCACCCGAATCTTAAGTAATTAGGGCCGGCCGCTGCTATACGCAGCGGCCGCAGACACACCACGGGTGACAGGTTCGCAGTGGGGATCGCAACCTCGCGCGATATTTCCCGGCAAGTTGAAGTATCCAATCAGAGAAGGAGCTGAGGCTGCTAGCCGTGGTGTGCCCTTGTGCGTGGCCACGCCTGCGGTGGATGTGAGCGGCACAAGGACACAAATAGCTTAGGTCCTCTCCGGCCCGGTGGGTTGACCCTGTTTGACTCAGCCCCCCGCCTGGGGCCATTGCCGCCCGCAACGTGCTGCTGTGCCAGCGGGGTCATCGGAGTGAGCTGTCACACTCTTCAGCTTTCTGTGCTGGGGGGGCTGGGGGCCTGGAGCTGCGGCTACGAGTGGCTGGCTGGCTGTCCTGGCTGGAGGAGTTGGACACTCTGGGGGCTGGGAGTCGGAGATGCCACCTATAGCTGCTTACTGCTGTGGAGGAGGAGGAGGTGTAGGACTGAGGAGACAGGAGGATAGAGGAGGTTGGGTCCAGGTTGCCAGAGGAGAAGGTGGTTTTTATAAATTTTGTTTCTGTACTTCTCCCTTCTTGTCACTGACTTACACACACTTTGCTGCCTGCCTGCTACTGCTGTCAAATGCAATTCTCTGCCCAGGCCAGTGCCCTCTGAGTTTTTTTTATGTGATAATCATCCCCATTCTGACCCTGGCCTGAGGGGAAACGCTTTTTCTTCTTGTGGTGTGATTGGCGGCAGGGGAGGGGGGAGGCAGGCAGTTAGGCACTGTCAAACAGGTAGTTGGAGGGGGGGGGGGTAGGTGTCAGACAAGTAGTTTGTATGGTGGGTGGGCAGGAGTGGGGTTAGGCATCACCAGGTAGGTAGGTAGGGGTGTGTGTGTGTGTGTGTGTGTGTGTGTGTGTGTGTGTGTGTGTGTGTGTGTGTGTGTGTGTGTGTGTGTGTGTGTGTGTGGGGGGGGGGGGGGGTTGTTTAAAGGAGTTATCAAGCATTTTTAATGAAATAAGTGCTACTTACCCGGGGCTTCCTCCAGCCCCATGCTTCCAGCATGTCCCTTGCCGCAGCTCTGCAGTCAGCCATTCGCTGCCGCTGCCTCCCAGTCCCCGGCGATGGCACCAGTCCGACCTGGATGTCGGCCACTACTGCGCCTGTGCGAGTAGCACTGTCAATCACCGCCACGTGGACCGGAGTGTACTGCACAGGCGCAGTAGTTCTGCGTCTGCACAGTACGCTCTGGTCCATGTGGCGGTGATTGACAGCGCCGCTCGCACAGGCGCAGTCGGCCTGACGTCATCGCCGGGGGCTGGGAGGCAGCGGCAGCGAACAGCTGACTGCAGAGCTGCGGCAAGGGACATGCTGAGAGCTTGGGGCTAGACGAGCCCTGGGTAAGTAGCACTTATTTTCATTAAAAAAAAAAAAGCCTGATAACTCCTTTAAGGTTAGGCATCAGACACAGACAGGTAGATTGTGCAGAGAAATGGGGTTAGGCATCAGGTACAGTGTGTGTGTGTGTGTGTGTGTGTGTGTGTGTGTGTGTGTGTGTGTGTGTGTGTGTGTGTGTGTGTGTGTGTGTGTGTGTGTGTGTGTGTGTGTGTGTGTGTGTGTGTGTGTGTGTGTGTGTGTGTGTGTGTGTGTGTTCACAATTTGAAGATTTGCACACAAGAAAGATATGGCTTTGGGCTGGGGATGCCGTGAAACGGGCCTCTAGTTTGTGTTGTCCCCCCAGGCCAAAAGGTCCCAGTCCTCCCCTGCCTACTGCAATACTTGTTTTAATGATGTTGCAATTAGGATCTTAGCTAAAACGAACTGTATAGGTCACTTAAGAAGCAGTACTGTACTAGGCCAGATTTTAAAGGATTCATAAAATGTAGCTTAGGAAAGGTGGTGGTGCCATTGTGTTGTATATTAAATGGAAACAAATACAATAGTGGAGTTCAAATGGGAAGCGGTCCATGGGCTGAACTTTGAAGTGGGGGCTATTATACATTAGAAGGGTACGGAGTATGTGGAGAGCTGCAAATAGAAGATGAGGGCTGGTATACATTGGGGGCTGCACATAAAGGGAGGTTACTATGCATAAGAAACTGATAAAGCTGAATGTGGGTATCTAGCACAGGACAGATAGCTATAAGGGCTTTAACGTGTAAAAACCGTCCGTGACTAACATCAGATTGTTGATGCTGCTTTACAATCTGACAAATTATCTATAGTCCGTAACTACTAGGGTGTCTCGCCCCCCTAAGTTACAGAGCATGGCTTCTTATAAGCATCACTCCCCCATATGGTGTGATCTCTATGCCAGGCGCCCCCTATTCCTCAATGAACAGCGGCGTCTCCGCGGCTCGCGCCCCTCCCACTACAGATAGACACAGGCTCTGCCGCCATAGCGAACCTACCTCCAGATCAGCTCTCCCCGGGGCACAGCAGACCGACTCACCCGCAGCAGCACGCAGCGTATTACACTCTGGCTGAGCCGCCCGACTGCTACAGAGAAGCCAGCCACACCCCCGTCACGTGTTTCCCGGAGGTGTGGCCTCGGCAGGCAAGGGGTTAAGAGCTGTAGTGTCCTCTGTAGGCAAATCCCAAGAAAAAGCCAGCAAGAAGAGAACTGCAACTTGATAAGCAAACTTGTACTAAATGACAGCATCTCCTGTTGTCATCTGCATACAGGAACGAACGAAAAAGACTCTCTCTCTCTCTCATCCAAATCCAATCCAAGAAAGCTTTATTGGCAGGACCAAATACATTAGCATTGCCAAAACAAAACATTAACATTGGGGGGGGAGGGGGGGGTGGGAATAAGGGAAGGATAAGTAAACAGTCCATAGGAGTGTGGAGAATGGATTGGGGGGGGGGGGGGGGGAGGTTTGGGGAATAAGGGAAGGATATAGAGTTTCCTCTCCTCATCTGTGGAGGTGAAATCTGGGATGTGGGCGGAGAGTCTCTGGAAGTGGGCGGTCCTCAGCGGTGTATATTTTCTGCAGTGTAGCAGGAAGTGGGCCTCATCCTCCAGGGCCCCCTGGTCACATTGCCTGCACAGTCTCTCCTCCCGGGGCTTCCATGTCTGTCTGTCGCCCTGTCTCTATCTCCAGGTTGTGGGCGCTCAGACGGAACAGGCTCAAGGCCTGTCTGTCTTTGTGGTGGTGTAGCCTCTCCATATCCATTGTGTACTCCCTCTGTAGTGATTGATAGACAGCGAGTTTCTGGGAGCTCTCCCTCCCTCTCTCTCTCTCTCTCCCCAGGACCAAATACATTTAGCATTGCCAAAGCAAAACAAAACATTAACGTGGGGGGGGGGATTGTGGGAATAAGGGAAGGATATAGGTATACAGTCCATAGGAGGGTGGAGGATGTAATGGATGGTATGGGGATGAGATAGATAGTCGATAGGGGAGGGGGGTATAGGCATACAGTCCATAAGTACGGTGACCATACGTCCCGCTCTACCCGGGACGCGTCCCGTCTTCGGGGGGTGCTGTCCCAGGCTGCATGAGGTCCCGGGAAACGTCCCGCTTTCAGCAGCAGGACATCCCGGCCTCGGGCCTCTGGTCACCGTACATGAACTAGCCGCAGCGTCTCATAGACGTTGCGCTAGTTCATTCCTCACAGCCCCGCTCCAGCAGCCTGCATTGTCCTCCTTCGGGCAGGCAGAGCAGGGCTACGGCAAGATGGTGTCCGGAGGCGAAGCCCTGTACTGAAGACTATTTGTGTCTCCAGTACAGGGCTCTGCCTCCGGACGCCATCTTGCCGTAGCCCTCCTCTGCCTGAGTGCCTGTGAGCCCGGGGAGCTGCACACACACCAGAGGCCGGCTGTGTGAGAGGACTTCTGTCAGGTGAGTACATGCTTTTTTTCCAGGTGAAATGTGCCCCCATTGCGTTTTTGTGCTGACATGTTTGCCCCCATTGCGTTTTTGTGCTGACATGTTTGCCCCCATTGCGTTTAATTTGTGCTGACATGTTTGCCCCCATTGCGTTTATTTTGTGCTGACATGTTTGCCCCCATTGCGTTTATTTTGTGCTGACATGTTTGCCCCCATTGCGTTTAATTTGTGCTGACATGCTTGCCCCCATTGCGTTTATCTTGTGCTGACATGTTTGCCCCCATTGCGTTTATCTTGTGCTGACATGTTTGCCTGCAGTGCGTTTATCTTGTGCTGACATGTTTGCCTGCAATGCGTTTATTTTGTGCTGAAATGCTGCCCGTAATGCGTTTATTTTGTACTGACATGTTTGCCCGCAATACGTTTATTTTGTGCTGACATGTTGCCCGCAATGCGTTTATTTTGTACTGACATGTTTGCCCGCAATGCGTTTATTTTGTGCTGACATGTTGCCCGCAATGCATTTATTTTGTGCTGAAATGCTGCCTGCAATGCGTTTATTTTGTACTGACATGTTGCCCGCAATGCGTTTATTTTGTACTGACATGTTTTCCCCCATTGCGTTTATTTTGTGCTGATATGTTGCCCGCAATGCGTTTATTTTGTGCTGATATGTTGCCCGCAATGCGTTTATTTTGTGCTGAATTAAATGTTGCCCACAATGCGTTTATTTTGTACTGACATATTTGCCCCTATTGCGTTTATTTTGTGCTGATATGTTGCCCGCAATACGTTTATTTTGTGCTGACATGTTGCCCATTGCGTTTATTTAGTGGTGTCTGTGGTAACTGTTGCTGCATTTATTATTTAATGGTCATAGTTGGCTATGTTTGCTGCTTTGGGGTTACGGTATACTATTAAATAGCATCACACAGTTTCTGCACACCCATGATGCGAATCATGGCGTAAACACTGCTTTCTTATGCCTCGCTGTTACATCATTACGTTAGCTCCGCCCATAGAATGTCATGGCCACGCCCATTTTTCGGCACCACATTTGTTGCCGCAGCAGCCCCCCATTTTTCGGCGCGGCGCGCTTCGCCCCCCCACCCCCTTTCCCCCGCCGCCCTGTCCCAGGTTGAGCCTACAAAAATCTGGTCACTGTACCATAGGGGAGGGGAGTATGAGGTTATACAGTCCATGTGGTATCATAGAAAAAAGGGGGAGAACCGAGAGCCCAATATGGTGTAGTACGTTAAGACAATGTGGTATCATGTTCCTCTCAGTTGGTGGCAGGCAGTGATATATCGGGCTGCTATTTGCACAGTTTTTTCCTCTTCCCCCAGTAGGATATAGAGTGTCTCTCTCTCTCTCCATTTTTTTTGTCCCCACAATCACCAATTTTTAAAGTGGCCTACAAGTATCCACAGAGGTCTTACATCCAAAAGTAATGAAAATTCTCCACCCTTGGACACAGACTGCAATAATTACTTACTGCTTTCACTCTATCCAGAAAATTTGGACTTTAAGTCTCCAACCATTAGGCTGCTTTCACAGTGAGACGTTACAGGCGCACGTTAGTGCAGCCTGTAACGCAGCCCACCGCACAGCAATGAAAAATCAATGGGCTGTTCACAGTGCCCACGTTGCGTTACACTGTAACGCAGCAGGCAAAAACAAAGTGCTGCGTGCTGTGCGTTATAAGCGGCTAAGCCGCGTTAGACTGTTTGCACATGTTCAGTAGTGTTGGAGGAGGAGGTCTCCCCTCCTCCTCCGCGGCCAGGCACATGGCTAATTAATATTCACTGCACGGTGTGACGTGCAGTGTTTACTTCCTGGAGCGCCGCTCTATGCGTCGATTGGCTGGCGGGACCACGTGATGCCGCATGCGTCCAAGAGTACGCATCACGGCATCACAGGACGCGTGAAGAGCCGCTTAACGCGGCTCGATCTGACGTCCAGCTTCTACCCCACTATGCGTTGCGTTAGGTGCACGTTATGCGACCTTAACGTAGCATCTAACGCAATGTCTTAGTGGGAAAGAAGCCTAAGACTGATATGCATCCTCCTAGCCTGTGATGGTTGGGGTCACGCTAGCATCTTCAGATATCTGAACATTCTTATTTATGTTTTCTATATCTTCCTCCATTCTGTGTTTTTCCTCTTTCCTTCTGTAGCCCTCTGTTCTCTTTCTTAACTTGTCCCATTCTTTCTTTCCACTTTAACCATCTCTTATATAGGAGAACGCTATCTCCCCCCTTTCTGGTTTGGAAGAAGGTAGTATTGGAATCAATGTGACACGCAAGTCAGTGAACTCCTACTGATTCTGTCCCCTCATTTGGGTGCAGAACAGCGGCAGTCAGGAGTATTTGGGTGTTTGAATTCACTATACCAAATTCGAACACCAACACTACTACAGATAAAGTAAAAAATTAAATACATTATTTTAACAAATACAGTGATACACCAATTGTATTGGTGCGTGTTGCACAAAAATTACATGTGATTGCTGTACGTTAATGTGGAAAAATAACATTGAAAATCAATAAAAACACTTTTCAAAAAAAAAATAAAAAATACAGTGATCAGTTACTTTCCTGATCTCACCAGAAAATCAGCATAACTTGAAAAAAAGCTGGAGGGGGAATAGTATTTAAAACGGCTGGGAACTTGTGCAGCAGCAGGAACAGCCATATACTGACTGTATCCTGCGCCCAAGTTTCCCGTGCCGTTATCTCTCGTACGCAACATACTTCACCTTAGGCCATTCCCCCTTTGACCTTTAAGGCGTAGTTGCACTCCTACTAGATATTCGAAAAACACACTACCTCTAGGTATGATTATTGTATACTACCCCTCCTCTTGCAAACCCCCCCATTCCTTTACAATGTAAGCTTGTAAGGGTAGGGCTCTATCACCCTCTTGTGTCTTGGAATTTCTTATACATTTTATTCATTGCGTTACTTTTGTAATTATAATTACCAATTCTGTATTTTGTACCAATTGTATAGTTTGTAACAATTTTGTATATTGGTGTATACCATCAATAATATTAATTTTGAATTACCACGATTCCAATTGTGACTTTACTGTACTCGCATTTGAAAAATCGCAAGCCTTTTCAAAAACAAAACAGAACAGAGCTGGTGTGAAAGAGTCCTCAGTGTAGTCAACTCTTTGATTCTGTCCTCTTTCCACATTGCTTCTCTGATGCTTATCGCTACTGTATTCACTGATTGTGAAATTATTTCTTCATCGATCGGGTATCGGATAATTGAATAATAAAAAAAAAAATTGGGCCAAAGAAAGCTATAGAATTTTTGTTGCGCCTCAGTCAATGTATTTTGATTAATAACGTCTCCACTGCTCTTTTATAAATTATATTGATACCATTGTTCTCCTCAGGCTCTTTTAACCGGGTGCTCCACCTAGCTAATTTTGGTGAGCACCTGTCTGTCATTGGCTCGCCTCTTCATCCCCCTCCTATGCTGTAAGCAGAGTTGCAAAGTTGCTGTAAGCAGAGCCCTGCATTCCCCCATTGCACCCCACCCAGCTACTTTTTCATGCCAACCAGCTGGAAAAAAATTGTGGGGAGAGCACTGGATAGGATATTAGCAACTTGATGTTTGGTCTTTCACGTGGAATTCCAATAAAATTGATTCATGTTTGTGGCAGTAATATGTCAAAATGTGGAAAAATTCAAGGGATCCGAATACTTTTGCAAACCACTGTATATATATATATATATATGTCACTAAAGTGATATGTCACATGATGAGATACGCATGTGTCTGAACATTTTCAGTCCTACTTCGAGCTTGCATGTGTTGCTTTTTACTTTCCCACACCATAAAGCTATGTACTAACCAGCGACGTCCCGTTGATGATGAGCGTGCGGCAACTCCTCTTCCTGCTCGCGATGCCACCTGGCGTTACAAGACGTCACATGACGGGCACAAGCCGGAAGTCAAGCGATCGTGGTACTTTGCACGTAGTCCTCGGGGATCTTAAAGACAACGGTCATTATTGGCGCACACCACTAAACATCCCTCTTGTGATCGCACGCCTGTACCCACCTCACGAAATCGCAGAAACGACTGCTCATTGCTCAAAAAAAAAATCACTGATCGTTGGAAAAATCATCAGGAAAATCGCGTGGTGGGTACAGACCTTGAGGGTTATGAATCCATGGCTCTAAATGAGTTTCACAGCAACCTCACTGTCTGTAACTCTCACTGATAATTAAGTAAACGTCACTAAAATCCTGTGTGGATACAATAAAGCATACAGTCAAAAAAAGTATGCTTCACTGCTACTGAGACAATACTTTGTAGAACCACCTTTTGCGGCAATTACAGCTGCCAGTCTTTTAGGGTATGTCTCTACCAGCTTTGCACATCTAGGGCTTGATTCACTAACCGGCGCCAAGCCAGGTAGTGAGCCGTAACAGTTAATGGGCGCAAACCTGGGCACTAGGTGGTTTGCACCCAAACACTGAATAGAGACCCGCTCAATGCGCACGTAGCGCGGGTAATAGTGCGTGGTGCAGCGTTAATGTCGCACCCGCTGCCCTGTAAATGTCGCACCCGTTGCGACGAAAACGCTGCATCGGGTACCCCTACAGCAGCGGGGCTTGGCGCGAAGTAGCTTTGCGCAATTTTGGGGGCACAAAGTGGCTTTTCACACCGGCGCTAACACTTAGCGCCGGTTAGTGAATCAAGCCCCTAGAGACTGAAATCCATTCTTCTTTGCAAAACAGCTCCAGCTCAGTCAGATTAGATGGACAGCGTTTGTGAACAGCAGTTTTCAGATCTTGCCACAGATTCTGGATTGGATTTAGATCTGGACTTTGACTGGGCCATTCTAACACATGGATATGTTTTGTTTTAAATCATTCCATTGTTGCCCTGGCTTTATGTTTAGAGTTAGTTGTCCTGTTGGAGAGTGAAACTCCGCCCCAGTCTCAAGTCTTTTGCAGACTCCAAGAGGTTTTCTTCCAGGATTGCCCTGTATTTGGCTCCATCCATCCAGTGGCGTTCCTAGCTATACTGGGGGCAACTATACTAGCTTCACTGGGGGCAGCTATACTAGCTTCACTGGGGGCAGCTATACTAGCTATACTGAGGGCAACTATACTGGGGGCAGCTATACTAGCTATACTGGGGGCAGCTATACTGGGGACAACTATACCAGCTATACTGGGGGCAACTATACCAGCTATACTGGGGGCAACTAAACTAGCTATACTGGGGGCAACTATACTAGCTTCACTGGGGGCAGCTATACTAGCTATACTGGGGGCAACTATACTGGGGGCAGTTATACTAGCTATACTGGGGGCAGCTATACTGCGGGCAACTATACCAGCTATACTGGGGCAACTATACCAGCTATACTGGGGGCAACTATACCAGCTATACTGGTGGCAACTATACCAGCTATACTGGGGGCAACTATACTAGCTATACTGGGGGCAACTATACTAGCTATACTGGGGGCAACTAAACTAGCTATACTAGGGGCAACTAAACTAGCTATACTGGGGGCAACTAAACTAGCTATACTGGGGGCAGCTATACTAGCTATACTGGGGGCAACTAAACTAGCTATACTGGGGGGCAGCTATACTGGGGGCAGCTCTACTAGCTATACTGGGGGCAACTATACCAGCTATACTGGGGGCAACTATACTGGGGGCAACTGTACCAGCTATACTGGGGGCAACTATACTAGCTATACCGGGGCAACTAAACTAGCTATACAGGGGGCAACTATACTAGCTTCACTGGGGGCAGCTATACTGGGGGCAACTATACTGGGGGCAGCTATACTAGCTATACTGGGGGCAGCTATACTAGCTATACTGGGGGCAGCTATACTGGGGGCAACTATACCAGCTATACTGGGGGCAACTATACCAGCTATACTGGGGGAAACTATACCAGCTATACTGGGGGCAACTAAACTAGCTATACTGGGGGCAACTATACTAGCTTCACTGGGGGCAGCTATACTAGCTATACTGGGGGCAACTATACTGGGGGCAGCTATACTAGCTATACTGGGGGCAGCTATACTGGGGGCAACTATACCAGCTATACTGGGGGCAACTATACCAGCTATACTGGTGGCAACTATACCAGCTATATTGGGGGCAACTATACCAGCTATACTGGGGGCAACTATACTAGCTATACTGGGGGCAACTATACTAGCTATACTGGGGGCAACTAAACTAGCTATACTGGGGGCAACTAAACTAGCTATACTGGGGGCAGCTATACTGGGGGCAACTAAACTAGCTATACTGGGGGGCAGCTATACTGGGGGCAGCTCTACTAGCAATACTGGGGGCAACTATACCAACTATACTAGGGGCAACTATACTGGGGGCAACTGTACCAGCTATACTGGGGGCAACTATACTAGCTATACTGGGGGCAACTAAACTAGCTATACTGGGGGAAACTATACTAGCTTCACTGGGGGCAGCTATACTGGGGGCAACTATACTGGGGGCAGCTATACTAGCTATACTGGGGGCAGCTATACTGGGGGCAACTATACCAGCTATACTGGGGGCAACTATACCAGCTATACTGGGGGCAACTATACCAGCTATACTGGGGGCAACTATACTAGCTATACTGGGGGCAACTATACTAGCTATACTGGGGGCAACTAAACTAGCTATACTGGGGGCAACTATACTAGCTTCACTGGGGGCAGCTATACTGGGGGAAATTACTAGCTATACTCGGGCAACTATACTAGCTAATACTTTAAATTACAGTTAGCTCCGCCCTCATCCGGCCACGCCCATTTTTGCCACGGAGCAAGCCGCAGGTTGTGGCCACACCCATTTTTTTTAGGGGGGGGGGTGTCTTTTAATACCCAGCACCGGGTGCCAAATGCCCTAGGTACGCCTCTGCATCCATCTTCCCATCAACTCTGACCAGCTTCCCTGTCCTTGCTGAAGATAAGCACCCCAAAGCATGATGCTGCCACCACCATATTTGACAGTGGGGATGGTGTGTTCAGAGTGATGTGCAGTGTTAGTTTTCCTCCACACATAGCGTCTTGCATTTTGGCCAAAAAGTTCCATTTTGGTCTCATCTGACCAGAGCACCTTCTTCCACATGTTTGCTGTGTTCCCCACTTGGCTTGTGGCAAACTGCAAACGGGACTTCTTATGCTTTTCTGTTAGCAATGGCTGGCTTGTTTCTTGCCATCTCTCTCTCTCTTCCATAAAGGCCAACTTTGTGCAGTGCACAACAAATAGTTGTCCTATGGACAGATTCCCCCACCTGAGCTGTAGATCTCTGCAGCTCGTCCAGAGTCACCATGGGCCTCTTGACTGCATTTCTGATTAGTGCTCTCCTTGTTCGGCCTGTGAGTTTAGGTGGCTAAATTGAAGAACCTAGAATATGACATATTTTCAGTTGTTTCACACTGTTTGGTTATGCACTATACTTCCACATGTGTTAATTCATAGTTTGGATGCCTTCAGTGTGAATCTACAATGTTCATAGTCATGAAAAATTCTTTGAATGAGAAGGTGTGCCCAAACTTTTTGTCTGTACTGTATATATATATATATGGTACTTATCCGTTAGCTGGGCGCATCCGGCAGGTGGCGCTGTTGATGTTAATTCCAATCATAATTACTTCACGTAAACCTGTGAATGTAAACGCCGGATGCGCCCGGCTTAAACAGATCAAGCCGCCGGCTTGCTTCGTGAGTGTCTCGCTCTCCTCCCCCTCTTGCCCTCTCTCGTATGAGCCTTGGGGAGGGGACATGCGTGTCCCCCCAGAGTCGTTCGTCGCGGCATTGCGACGAACGACTCTGGGGGGACACGCATGTCCCCTCCCCAGTGTTCTATAGGAGAGAGGGCAAGAGGGGGAGAAGAGCGAGACACGAAGCAAGCCGTGGCTTGATCTGTTAAGCCGGGCGCATCCGGCGTTTACATTCACAGGTTTACGTGAAGTAATTATGATTGGAATTAAGATCAACAGCGCCACCTGCCGGATGCGCCCGGCTAACGGATAAGTACCATATATATATATATATATATATATATATATATATATATATATATATATATATATATATATATATATATATATATATATATATAGATATTGTAGCTGGCTTTGTCACTAAAAAAATACAGCAGTGTAGAAAATATATTGTAAAGTACTCTTACAAGACAGCCAAATGTGTACTAGACGATTAATGGACCTCACAAGAATAAATGTGACTACTGAGCCTAAAGGTCCGTACACACGCCGGACTTTAGGCAACGACGGCGGATCGCTCAGAAACAGCCGTTTCAGTCTGACGACAGAGCGTACACACGCCGGACTGTCGCTGGCACGCCCACCCAGCGGGAGGCAACGACGGACCCGTCGTTGCCTAAAGTCCGGCGTGTGTACGGACCTTTAGTGTGAGATAATTAAATCATGACATGTACAAATAAGGTCTGAATCGGCTCTTCAGCTCTTCAAAATAACAAAAACGTAAGATAGTAATCTGCAGAGATCATGGAACTCGCATTTGGCTTATATTGTTGTGAATGTTTATTTATTGTGGAATTTGTTTACACTCTCCAAATGAAATGACATAACTTCAAAAGATTCACAGGCACTTATGTGGGAGGATGAAGTAAGTGCAAATGCAGGCTTTTTTGGTTGGGGGTGGGCTTCCAAATTTCCTGTCAGTTTTAATGTTCACATCCAGTCATACATTGTATATTCATCGCTGAACTTCAGAATCTGAGATCTAAATAGTCCTATAGAAAAAGCTCAGTGTGAAACAAAGCGAAAAATCGTACTCTCCAACCTGGATTACATTATTTGAAACTTTGCAGCTAATTAAGTTAAGGTGAAGCTCTACCCCTCAAAAAATAAATAAATAAATAAAATAAAAATAACCAGGAAGGTTTTTGCTGGTCTTTGGCACCACCCTTCTGTCATGTGTAGGTTTCTTCTTCATGCCGCTACTCGGACAGTGGTGTCAGTACCATACTCCAGCCACATTTTCCAAAATGGCCACCATATCCAACTTCTTTTGATGTTTGGTACTATACAAAGTAAAGTGCACAGCTTTGATTGACAACACTGTTACCCTCCTAACTGAAAGAAACAGGGCAGAACTCCCTGACCGTGAAATGGTCACTTTATTAAAGATGTTACAAGCCCTACTTCATAGAGCCAAATTAATCCATGCCATGCACTGATGAGGATCAAACAATCTGAAACAGTCTGTATGCATGTTGGATTATTATGGCTCTGTACGAATTAACAAGCTGACACATCATTGCATTCCAGCGGTTCTGGAGGTGTGTTTAGCTTCTAAGGGTAACAATGGTTAATTTGCATATATTCAGCAGTGATGTACAGGGAGACATCTCAAGCTCACTCCAACCTGAATTATCGCAAATTCTTTCTGTTTTAAAAAAAAGCAAACTTTTGTTTTTCTTAGCATTTTAGTAAGGGGGCTTTTAGGACCATTGTAGTCCCTTACACACTCCAATGAGTTCTGGGTCAAGATGAGCTGGCTGGTTAGTCTGTACCTCTCGGTGTTACAAGCCCTACTCCATAGAGCCAAATTAATCCATGCCATGCACTGATGAGGATCAAACAATCCGAAACAGTCTGTATGCATGTTGGATTATTATGGCTGTACAAATTAACAAGCTGACACATCATTGCATTCCAGCGATTCTGGAGGTGTGTTTAGCTTCTAAGGGTAACAATGGTTAATTTGCATATATTCAGCAGTGATGCACTGGGAGACATCTCAAGCTCACTACAACCTGAATTATCGCAAATTCTTTCTGTTTAAGAAAGCAAACTTTTGTTTTTCTTTATCAAAGATGTCAGCATAGGGGAGGGATTAATGAAACAGTAGGTAATTTTTTTTTTTTTACCGGGACCATACTCAGAAAGACTAGTATGTACTTTTCTCAATGCAGGTCCATTTTAGTTTTTGCCCAGAAAAACGCTTTAAACTGGACCGGTGTCTCGATTTAGAAAATTCCTTTTTGACTGACAAGGGGACAAAAACAGCAGTAAAAATTATTATTACAGTATATTCCTGCGTATAAGACTACTTTTTAAACCTTGAAAATCATCTGAAAAGTCAGGGATCGTCTTATACGCCGGGTGTCATTGATGCCGGGTGATACACCTTGTCCTGTTACCGCCCCTCAGATCTCGCTGCTGAGGACTGTAGTGAAGGGGCGCAGGCGCACATGTGCAAGATCTGAGAGGCAGAGAAGGAGGTAAATAGGATACAAGGGTGGGCCAGACGGGTGAAAGAGGCGTGTTTTATGGGCACAGCACAATCTATTCTTCCATACCACTCTGATAAACAGGGAGAGCTGACCAATCCACTTATGGTATGGAGAGGGAGAGAGTTGACCAATTCATTCACCTATATACTGTTATATACTGGGTACCACATGCAGTACAGCACCAGTATCTGTTCATACATAGCACCACTATTTTAATTTGGTGTGCGTGGAAGAGGGGTAGTCTTGTACGGCGAGTATATCCCCAATCTCTATATTTTAACTGGAAAAGTTGGGGGGTCGTCTTATACACCCAGTCGTCTTATACGCCGGAATATACGGTATTTATATTGCGCCGACATCTTCCACAGCACTGTACAGAGTATATTAACTCGTCACTGTCTCTCAGAGGGGCTCACAATCTAATCCCTACCATGGTCATGAGTCTATGTATGTATCGTGCAGTGTATGTATCGTAGTCTAGGGCCAATTTTAGGGGGAAGCCAATTACCTTATCTGTATATATTTGGGATGTGGGAGGAAACTGGAGTGCTTGGAGAAAACCCACACAGACACGGGGAGAACATACAAACTCCGTTCAGATAGGGCCCAGGCTGGAATTCAAACCGGTCCGGGACCCAGCATTGCAATGTGAGAGCACTAACCACTACACCACCGCACCAGCAGCTCAAGCCCTTCTTTGTGCTACACAAGACTAAACTAAAAAAAGTCGGGGTATAGTTACACTTTACAAATTGGGTGCCTTTATCAATTTACTAAATGAACCTGATGTCCCCCCCCCTACACATACAAACAAACAAACACAGAGCATTTATATCGCGCTTTTCTCCTGGCGGACTCAAAGCGCCAGAGCTGCAGCCACTAGGGTGCGCTCTATAGGCAGTAGCAGTGTTAGGAAGACTTGCCTAGGGTCACCTACTGATTAGGTGCTGGCTTACTGAACAGGCAGAGCCGAGATTCGAGCCCTGGTCTCCCATGTCAGAGGCAGAGCCCTTAACCATTACACTATTCAGCCACTATATACACAACCCCATGCCCCCCCTCCTTACACATCAATAACACATCTATAATGAAAAGGTTGTCACTGTGGAGATACCACGGTCACCTGTATGTAAGGAGAGACCAGGAGCCAAATGGTGCGTATTGTTGGGTATCAAAGGTGGGTTGCAACCACCGTATATCGCCAACGGGGAAATAACCATCCCCACTCGGTATTCCAGGTCCTACTGGAACTGGATGGTCGCACTCCTGGTTGCAGTGGCGTAGCTAAAGAGCTGTGGGCCCCGGTGCAAGTTTTACATGGCCCCCCCCAAGCACTTTATACAAAACAATTGATATGGCGCCCCGAAACCTGCCAAGGACAACCACAGTGTCAGAGGGGCTGGAAAACAGTGTGTTAAGGATTACTTCTATTCAAAGCATCTATAGAAGTGATTATTACCAGCACAGGAGCAACAGAGAGCAAATACTGTGATAGAGAGTGGACCCTTCGGGGCCCCTCTGGCCCAAGGGCCCCGATGCGGTCGCTACCTCTGAACCCTCTATTGCTATGCCCCTGCCTGGTTGGTCCTTCTTGGTTGTAGATAACACTACACCCAGAAGGCGAACACCTCCAAAGGAGATGTAATGTATAGTACTGGCAGTTGGAGGTGCCCAAAAATTGGTAATGTAATGAAACAAAAAGGGGAGGAGGTGCCTTTACCACTCCAGATGTAAGAACCCATTATTTTTTATTTCATTATATTACCTATATTTGGGCGCCTCCAACCCCCAGTACATCTATAATGAGTTACTGATTTTACCCTGTCTCGAAGGGATGTGATGTTCCCCAGCCTATCTATTTTCAAAAGGTCCCCCTATCAAAAGTCTATAGATTGTACATAGCAGTTTTATAGCTGCATCTTGCTGTATTTACAGCTTTCAGTGCCTCTTGCCCTCCACCTAAACCACTATGCATGCCTCAGCTGTTTTCTGCAGGTCAGGTCTAGTTTAAGCACTGTCAGGAAAGGCATGCAGAGGGTAGTGAGCAGGCGGAAGGCATGCAGAGAGTTGTGAGCAGGCTGATATTCAGACAGCAAGTAACAGATATATGAGTAAATGCTGAGAAACATAATGGTGAAGAGACTGATAGCAAAACGATAGCGGGGAAGGTGACAGGCCCTCTATAAGTGTCCAAAATTATCAAGCAACATTGGGTTTTTTGTATGTCTAGGGTTGGGCAGTGAGCCTGTACCAGAACAAAAAGGGGGGAGGGGAGGGGGGGCTATATAATAACTAACCAAGCAGAGAAAAAGAGAAGATTATACAGAACCATGGCTCTACTCGCAGTTACATTAAATCCTTCCCAGTTAAAGTAAAGTAACCTCCGTTTCACTACGCGCGTAGATGAGGCGGCGATGTTCCTTATCAATCGAGCCGCTGATGCGGCTCGATTTTTAAGTTCCGACAGGTCCGATCTGTGAGCCACGGATTCCCTGCTCGTTCCCCACGAGGGGACAATGGCAGGGAATCGAGCGGAAGATTTATTTATTTATTTATTGTATTTATAAAGCGCCAACATATTACGCAGCGCTGGACAATAAATAGGGATACATACAATATTTAGGGGTGACATACAGCAAAATGACAATACCTGAATACAAGAAAGATCAGATCATGCAGCACAGTATGAGTACTAGGTAATGCTTAGTCAGTCACTGGATGGAGCATGGAGATTAGGCAAGTTAGGTTCACTCAGATGCCTAGCATGGGTTCACAGTAATGGAGGTGCATGATCAGGTTGGACACAAAAGGAGGAGGACCCTGCCCAAAGGCTTACAATCTAAAGGGAGAGGTAGGGATACGAGAGGTAGGAGACCAGAGTTCAGCTGTGGGTTTAGAGTACTTGTGAGGGGTAGTAGGCCAGAGTGAAAAGGTGAGTTTTGAGGGCTTTCTTGAAGATGTTGAAGGAGGGGGCTGCCCTAATGGGTGGAGGTAGGGAGTTCCATAGTGTTGGAGCAGCTCTTGAGAAGTCCTGGAGGCGTGCATGGGACTGGGTGATGCGGGGGGCGGTTAGGCGAAGTTCATTGGAAGAGCGGAGTGAGCGGCTAGGTGTGTACCTCTGAGTAAGATCGGAAATGTAGGTTGGACAGGTTTTGTGGACAGATTTGTAGGTCAGACACAGTATCTTGAATCTGATTCTGGACTGGATAGGAAGCCAGTGGAGGGATTCAAGGAGGGGATCCGCCATGGTGGAGCGATGGGAGCAGTGGATAATTCTGGCTGCTGCATTCATGATGGACTGCAGTGGGGCTGTTCGGGTCATAGGGAGACCAGACAGCAGGGCATTGCAGTAGTCAAGGCGGGAAATTATGAGGGCATGGATGAGGAGTTTGGTGGTGGCAGAGGTCAGGAAAGGGCGAATCTTACAGATGTTACGAAGGTGGAAGTTGCAGGACTTTGTGAGGTTTTGGATGTGGGGAGTGAAGGAGAGTGCGGAGTCCAGGGTGACACCCAGACAGCGGGCTTGAGAGGTAGGGTGAATGGTAGTGTGGTTAACAGTGACATGCACATCTGGAAGGTTTATGGATGTCCGGGGTGGGAAGATCATAAATTCCGTTTTGTCTAGGTTTAGTTTCAGGAACCTAGCGGACATCCAGGAGGAGATGGCTGATAGACAGGAGGAGACCTTGTCCATGGTAGTGGTGGATATGTCAGGGGTGTGGAGGTAGATCTGGGTGTCATCTGCATACAGATGATAGTTAAAACCCATGGAGGAGATAACCTTGCCAATGGAGGATGTGTATAGGGTGAACAGTAGGGGGCTGAGGACCGAACCTTGGGGGACTCCCACCGAGAGGTGGTTGGGGGTGGATGAGGACTCATTGAAGGCGGTCGTGAAGGAGCGGTTGGAGAGGTAGGATGAAAGCCAGGACAGGGCAAGATCGTGAATGCCAATGGACTGGAGGGACTGGAGGAGTAGGGGATGATCTACTGTGTCAAAAGCTGCTGAAAGGTCAAGAAGAAGGAGAAAGGAGTATTTACCTTCAGCTTTAGCTAAGGCAAGGTCATTGACCACTTTGGTGAGAGCAGTTTCGGTTGAGTGGGCAGGCCGAAATCCAGATTGCAGTGGGTCTAGAAGTGAGTTGGCATTGAGGAACTGGGTCAGGCGTTTGTGAACCAGACGCTCAAAGAGTTTTGAGGCAAAGGGGAGGAGGGAGATAGGACAATAGTTGGAGGGTAGCGAGGGGTCGAGGGAGGGTTTCTTGAGCAGGGGTAGTACAGTGGCCTGCTTGAAGTCTGAGGGGAAGGTGCCTGTGGATAGGGAGAGGTTGAATAGGGTAGTGAGGACTCGGGCCAATTCTGTGAAGTGAGGCTGGAGTAAATCAGAAGGGATGGGGTCAAGGGGGGAAGTAGTGGTATGGGAAGTCTGCAGTAGGTGGATGACTTCCTCGGTGGTAGTAGGAGTGAATGATGTGAGGGGAGGATAGGGTGGAGGAGGAGCTGGTTGGGAGGGGGTGGGAGGTGAAGATTTGAGATTGGATATTTCCTGGCGGATAGAGACAATTTTGTTGGTGAAGTGGGTGGCTAAATCTGTGGCAGAGAGGGAGGAAACAGAGGGTGGGGGGTGGGTTTAAGCAGGGAGTTGAAAGTGGCAAAGAAACGCCGGGGGTTGGAAGCTTGTGCTCCGATGAGCTTGGTAAAGTATTCCTGCTTCGCATGAGCAAGGGCAGTGTGGAACTGCAGCAGGTTGGTCTTGTACTGTAGGAAATCCTGGTTAAGTCTAGATTTCCTCTATTTCCGTTCAGTGGCGCGTGTTTCCCTTTGGAGGCTGCGAGTATAGGTAGTGCGCCAGGGCTGGGGGTTAGGGGGTCGGTTGCGGCGAAATATTGGTGAATACAGTGAAGAAAGATAACATTTGTGCATGTTTTACAGACCTGGTGTTATATATGGCATCATTATAGGTCAAATGTAGAAATGTAAATCCTTACAGCTATGTTGTAGAGCACTTTATTCAGCTTTAATGATCACTTTTGGCTAAATATTTTCCATGTTTTTTATATACTGTACTGACAAATAATTATTTTTGTTTCATATAAAAATGCAGTTGACACACGTAAGTTTACTAAAAATAAGCTAATTGGAAAAATTTGTGTAAGTACCATTTATAACCCAGTGACATCTGAAAGAGTTTACAACGCATTTTTATGACACCATCTATATATAAATGGAAGACAGCAGAATGTCAGTTCTTATGAATAATAGGAAAGAACAGCACTGGCAGGGAGCTCTGTCTTCACTTGGGATTGATTCTCCTGTCCCAGAGGGGGTCGCACTTCGTGGCAGAGTGTTATATGATACTGGTCACTGGTGCTTGGCAGAGATCTCAAGAGGCTGTTCTATATTACAGCAGGGCAGATGGAAGCCAGATGTGACAGTCTACAACAAATCAGCATGTTATGGTTCCCAGAACAAGAGTCATATGTACCCCATATTGCACCATATTGCAGAAGTAGACTGAACCACTTCCCAGCACAGCGTGCCTATGTTACTACATATACAGTGGTTTGCAAAAGTATTCGGCCCCCTTGAAGTTTTCCACATTTTGTCATATTACTGCCACAAACATGAATCAATTTTATTGGAATTCCACGTTAAAGACCAATACAAAGTGGTGGACACGTGAGAAGTGGAACGGAAATCATACATTATTCCAAACATTAAAAAAAAATAACTGTAAAGTAGGGTGTGCGTAATTATTCAGCCCCCTGAGTCAATACTTTGTAGAACCACCTTTTGCTGCAATTATAGCTGCCAGTCTTTTAGGGTATGTCTCTACCAGCTTTGCACATCTAGAGACTGAAATCCTTGCCCATTCTTCTTTGCAAAACAGCTCCAGCTCAGTCAGATTAGATGGACAGCGTTTGTGAACAGCAGTTTTCAGATCTTGCCACAGATTCTCAATTGGATTTAGATCTGGACTTTGACTGGGCCATTCTAACACATGGCCTTAACCCCCTTGGCGGTATGAAAAATACCGCCAGGGGGCAGTGCAGCAGTTTAAAAAAAAAAAAATTTTTTAAATCATGTAGCGAGCCCAGGGCTCGCTACATGATAGCCGCTGCTCAGCGGCATCCCCCCAGCCCCGCCGATCACCTCCGGCGATAGGCGATCAGGAAATCCCGTTCAAAGAACGGGATTTCCTGGAGGGCTTCCCCCGTCGCCATGGCGACGGGGCGGGATGACGTCACCGACGTCGGGACGTCATTGGGAGACCCGATCCACCCCTTGGCGCTGCCTGGCACTGATTGGCCAGGCAGCGCAGGGGTCTGGGGGGGGGGGGCGCGCGCCGCACCGGATAGCGGCGATCGGGTGCGCGGAGGCGGCGATCGGGGTGCTGGCGCAGCTAGCACAGTGCTAGCTGCGTCCAGCAAAAAAAATTATTTAAATCGGCCCAGCAGGGCCTGAGCGGCACCCTCCGGTGCTTACCCCATGTCACACACGGGGTTACCGCTAAGGAGGTTAATGTTTAGGGTCGTTGTCCTGCTGGAAGGTGAACCTCCGCCCCAGTCTCAAGTCTTTTGCAGACTCCTAGAGGTTTTCTTCCAAGATTGTCCTGTATTTGGTTCCATCCATCTTCCCATCAACTCTGACCAGCTTCCCTGTCCCTGCTAAAGAGAAGTACCCCCAGAGCATGATGCTGCCACATACCCGTTTTTAGGGCCATGCGGGGCGTGCCGCCGCCCGGGGCGCTGTTGGGAGGGGGGGGCGCTATAATGGAGGGGGGAGCCGGAGCCGCAGGGAGGGCAGCCCAACCTCTCCCTCCCTCTCCCGGGCCGCCCTCCGTGCTCCCCCCTCAGATGCAGAGCGAGCAGCCGGGAGCGCTGCTCTCTCGCCACTGGTCTGTCTCCTCTCTTTGCATAGATGCGGATACACACGCTGCCACGCTGCTTTCTGTGTATCCGCATCTATGCAGAGAGAGGAGACAGACCAGCGGTGAGAGAGCAGCGCTTGGAACCAGGCAGGTGAGTTGTAAACAGCGCTTCCCGGCTGCTCGCTCTGCATCTGAGGGGGGAGCACGGAGGCCGGCCCGGGAGAGGGGAGGGAGGGAGAGGTCGGGCTGCCCTCCCTGCGGCTCCGGCTCCCCCCTCCATTATAGGAGACAGCTAGCTATTTAACCTATCCTGGGGGCACCTACCTAATCTAACCTACGGTGGGGGGCAGCTACCTAATCTAACCTACACTGGGGGGCAGCTACCTATCTAACCTATACTGGGGGGCACCTACCTAATCTAACACACACTGGGGGGCAGCTACCTATCTAACCTACACTGGGGGGCACCTACCTAATCTAACCTATACTGGGGGGCACCTACCTAATCTAACCTACACTGGGGGGCACCTACCTAATCTAACCTACACTGGGGGGCAGCTACCTATCTAACCTACAGTGAGGGGCACCTACCTAATATAACATACACTGGGGGGAAGCTACCTAATCTAACCTACACTGGGGGGCACCTACCTATCTAACCTATACTGGGGGGCACCTACCTAATCTAACATTTACTGGGGGGCACCTACCTAATCTAACCTATACTGGGGGGCACCTACGTAATCTAACCTATACTGGGGGGCACCTACCTAACCTAACTTACACTGGGGGGCACCTACCTAATCTAACCTACACTGGGGGGCACCTACCTAATCTAACCTACACTGGGGGGCACCTACCTAATCTAACCTACACTGGGGGGCAGCTACCTAATCTAACCTACACTGGGGGGCAGCTACCTAATCTAACCTACACTGGGGGGCAGCTACCTATCTAACCTACATTGGGGGGCAGCTACCTATCTAACCTATACTGGGGGCAGCTACCTAATCTAACCTATGCTAGGGGGCAGCTACCTATCTAACCCATACTGGGGGGCACTTACCTAATATAACCTACACTGGGGGGCAGCTACCTATCTAACCTACACTGGGGGGCAGCTACCTATCTAACCTACACTGGGGGGCACCTACCTAATCTAACCTATACTGGGGGGCACCTACCTAATCTAACCTTTACTGGGGGGCACCTACCTAATCTAACCTATACTGGGGGGCACCTACCTAATCTAACCTATACTGGGGGGCACCTACCTAATCTAACCTTTACTGGGTGGCACCTACCTAATCTAACCTATACTGGGGGGCACCTACCTAATCTAACCTATACTGGGGGGCACCTACCTAATCTAACATACACTGGGGGGCACCTACCTAATCTAACCTACACTGGGGGGCACCTACCTAATCTAACCTACACTGGGGGGCAGCTGCCTAATCTAACCTACACTGGAGGGCAGCTACCTAATCTAACCTACGCTGGGGGGCAGCTACCTATCTAACCTATACTGGGGGGCACCTACCTAATATAACCTACACTGGGGGGCAGCTACCTAATCTAACCTACACTGGGGGGCAGCTACCTATCTAACCTACACTGGGGGGCAGCTACCTAATATAACCTACACTGGGGGGCACCTACCTAATATAACCTACACTGGGGGGCAGCTACCTAATCTAACCTACACTGGGGGGCAGCTACCTAATCTAACCTACACTGGGGAGCAGCTACCTATCTAACCTACACTGGGGGGCAGCTACCTAATCTAACCTACACTGGGGGGCAGCTACCTATTTAACCTACACTGGGGGGCAGCTACCTAATCTAACCTATACTGGGGGGCAGCTACCTATCTAACCTATACTGGGGGCACTTATCTAACCTGTATTGGGGGCACCTACCTAGCTAGCCTATACAGGTGGCCACTATACTGGCTACCTATATTGCAGGCACCTACCTAAATAACCTATACTGGGGGCACCTACCTATCTAACCTATGCTGGGGGCAACTATTCTGGCTACCTATATTAGAGGCACCCACCTAGCTAACCTGTACTGGGGCACCTACCTATCTAACTTATACCGGGGGCGCCTGCCTATCTAACCTATACTGGGGGCAACTATACTGGCTACCTATACTGGAGGCACCTACCTGGCTAACCTATAGCGGGGGCAACTATACTGGCTCACCTATGGCTGGCTACCTATACTGGGGGGACCTATACTAAGTGCAACTAGACCTGTCTAACCTATACTGCGGGCACCCATACCTTGCTCGGGGGAGGGGGGGGGGAGGGCACAATTTTTACACCCTCCCCCTGGGTGCATTTTAGCCTAGAAACTGCACTGTGCTGCCACCACATTTGACAGTGGGGATGGTGTGTTCAGAGTGATGTGCAGTGTTTTTCGCCACACATAGCATTTTGGCCAAAAAGTTCAATTTTGGTCTCATCTGACCAGAGCACCTTCTTCCACTATTTAACCTATCCTGGGGGCACCTACCTAATCTAACCTACACTGGAGGGCAGCTACCTAATCTAACCTACGCTGGGGGGCAGCTACCTATCTAACCTATACTGGGGGGCACCTACCTAATATAACCTACACTGGGGGGCAGCTACCTAATCTAACCTACACTGGGGGGCAGCTACCTATCTAACCTACACTGGGGGGCAGCTACCTAATATAACCTACACTGGGGGGCACCTACCTAATATAACCTACACTGGGGGGCAGCTACCTAATCTAACCTACACTGGGGGGCAGCTACCTAATCTAACCTACACTGGGGAGCAGCTACCTATCTAACCTACACTGGGGGGCAGCTACCTAATCTAACCTACACTGGGGGGCAGCTACCTATTTAACCTACACTGGGGGGCAGCTACCTAATCTAACCTATACTGGGGGGCAGCTACCTATCTAACCTATACTGGGGGCACTTATCTAACCTGTATTGGGGGCACCTACCTAGCTAGCCTATACAGGTGGCCACTATACTGGCTACCTATATTGCAGGCACCTACCTAAATAACCTATACTGGGGGCACCTACCTATCTAACCTATGCTGGGGGCAACTATTCTGGCTACCTATATTAGAGGCACCCACCTAGCTAACCTGTACTGGGGCACCTACCTATCTAACTTATACCGGGGGCGCCTGCCTATCTAACCTATACTGGGGGCAACTATACTGGCTACCTATACTGGAGGCACCTACCTGGCTAACCTATAGCGGGGGCAACTATACTGGCTCACCTATGGCTGGCTACCTATACTGGGGGGACCTATACTAAGTGCAACTAGACCTGTCTAACCTATACTGCGGGCACCCATACCTTGCTCGGGGGAGGGGGGGGGGGGGGAGGGCACAATTTTTACACCCTCCCCCTGGGTGCATTTTAGCCTAGAAACTGCACTGTGCTGCCACCACATTTGACAGTGGGGATGGTGTGTTCAGAGTGATGTGCAGTGTTTTTCGCCACACATAGCATTTTGGCCAAAAAGTTCAATTTTGGTCTCATCTGACCAGAGCACCTTCTTCCACTATTTAACCTATCCTGGGGGCACCTACCTAATCTAACCTACGGTGGGGGGCAGCTACCTAATCTAACCTACACTGGGGGGCAGCTACCTATCTAACCTATACTGGGGGGCACCTACCTAATCTAACATACACTGGGGGGCAGCTACCTATCTAACCTACACTGGGGGGCACCTACCTAATCTAACCTACACTAGGGGGCACCTACCTAATCTAACCTATACTGGGGGCACCTACCTAATCTAACCTACACTGGGGGGCACCTACCTAATCTAACCTACACTGGGGGGCAGCTACCTATCTAACCTACAGTGAGGGGCACCTACCTAATATAACATACACTGGGGGGCAGCTACCTAATCTAACCTACACTGGGGGGCACCTACCTATTTAACCTATACTGGGGGGCACCTACCTAATCTAACCTATACTGGGGGGCACCTACCTAATCTAACCTATACTGGGGGGCACCTACGTAATCTAACCTATACTGGGGGGCACCTACCTAACCTAACGTACACTGGGGGGCACCTACCTAATCTAACCTACACTGGGGGGCACCTACCTAATCTAACCTACACTGGGGGGCACCTACCTAATCTAACCTACACTGGGGGGCAGCTACCTAATCTAACCTACACTGGGGGGCAGCTACCTAATCTAACCTACACTGGGGGGCAGCTACCTATCTAACCTACACTGGGGAGCAGCTACCTATCTAACCCATACTGGGGGGCACCTACCTAATATAACCTACACTGGGGGGCAGCTACCTAATCTAACCTACACTGGGGGCAGCTACCTATCTAACCTACACTGGGGGGCAGCTACCTATCTAACCTACACTGGGGGGCACCTACCTAATCTAACCTATACTGGAGGGCACCTACCTAATCTAACCTATACTGGGGGGCACCTACCTAATCTAACCTATACTGGGGGGCACCTACCTAATCTAACATACACTGGGGGGCACCTACCTAATCTAACCTACACTGGGGGGCACCTACCTAATCTAACCTACACTGGGGGGGGGGGGGTGGGGCAGCTGCCTAATCTAACCTACACTGGAGGGCAGCTACCTAATCTAACCTACGCTGGGGGGCAGCTACCTATCTAACCTATACTGGGGGGCACCTACCTAATATAACCTACACTGGGGGGCAGCTACCTAATCTAACCTACACTGGGGGGCAGCTACCTATCTAACCTACACTGGGGGGCAGCTACCTAATATAACCTACACTGGGGGGCACCTACCTAATATAACCTACACTGTATGGCAGCTACCTAATCTAACCTACACTGGGGGGCAGCTACCTATCTAACCTACACTGGGGGGCAGCTACCTAATCTAACCTACACTGGGGGGCAGCTACCTATTTAACCTACACTGGGGGGCAGCTACCTAATCTAACCTATACTGGGGGGCAGCTACCTATCTAACCTATACTGGGGGCACTTATCTAACCTGTATTGGGGGCACCTACCTAGCTAGCCTATACAGGTGGCCACTATACTGGCTACCTATATTGCAGGCACCTACCTAAATAACCTATACTGGGGGCACCTACCTATCTAACCTATGCTGGGGGCAACTATTCTGGCTACCTATATTAGAGGCACCCACCTAGCTAACCTGTACTGGGGCACCTACCTATCTAACTTATACCGGGGGCGCCTGCCTATCTAACCTATACTGGGGGCAACTATACTGGCTACCTATACTGGAGGCACCTACCTGGCTAACCTATAGCGGGGGCAACTATACTGGCTCACCTATGGCTGGCTACCTATACTGGGGGGACCTATACTAAGTGCAACTAGACCTGTCTAACCTATACTGCGGGCACCCATACCTTGCTCGGGGGGGGGGGGGGGGCACAATTTTTACACCCTCGCCCTGGGTGCATTTTAGCCTAGAAACTGCACTGTGCTGCCACCACATTTGACAGTGGGGATGGTGTGTTCAGAGTGATGTGCAGTGTTTTTCGCCACACAT
Organism: Hyperolius riggenbachi; assembly: GCF_040937935.1. Lineage (NCBI taxonomy): Eukaryota > Metazoa > Chordata > Amphibia > Anura > Hyperoliidae > Hyperolius > Hyperolius riggenbachi. The sequence continues at coordinate 130,979,162 of NC_090657.1, forward strand.
AGCATTTTGGCCAAAAAGTTCAATTTTGGTCTCCTCTGACCAGAGCACCTTCTTCCACATTTGATGTGTCCCCCACATGGCTTGTGGCAGACTGCAAGCGGGACTTCTTATGCTTTTCTGTTAACAATGGCTTTCTTCTTGCCACTCTTCCATAAAGGCCAACTTGGTGCAGTGCACGATTAATAGTTGTCCTATGGACAGATTCTCCCACCTGAGCTGTAAATCTCTGCAGCTCGTCCAGAGTCACCATGGGCCTCTTGACTGCATTTCTGATCAGCGCTCTCCTTGTTCGGCCTGTGAATTTAGGTGGATGGCCTTGTCTTGGTAGGTTTACAGTTATGCCATACTCCTTCCATTTCTGAATGATCGCTTGAACAGTGCTCCGTGGGATGTTCAAGGCTTTGGAAATCTTTTTGTAGCCCAAGCCTGCTTTAAATTTCTCAATAACTTTATCCCTGACCTGTCTGGTGTGTTTTTTGGACTTCATGGTGTTTTTGCTCCCAATATTCTCTTAGACAACCTCTGAGGCCGTCACAGAGCAGCTGTATTTGTACTGACATTATATTACATACAGATGCACTCTATTTAGTCATTAACACTTATCAGGCAATGTCTATGGGCAAAACACCACACACTACCAGTATATATCGTTCCACTGCCAGCAATTTATTTGGTTACAAAACAATCAGATATAGGTTGCATAAACATAGTACAATGGCAATAAGATTCCATTCACCAATAGCTGCATATATTATGTCTATGTCTATGAGCAACTGACTGCACCCAGACCAAAGGGGGCTGAATAATTACGCACACCCCACTTTGCAGTTATTTATTTGTAAAAAATGTTTGGAATCATGTATGATTTTCGTTCCACTCCCCACGTGTACACCACTTTGTATTGGTGTTTCACGTGGAATTCCATTAAAATTGATTCATGTTTGTGGCAGTAATGTGACAAGATGTGGAAAAGTTCAAGGGGGCCGAATACTTTTGCAAACCACTGTGTGTGTGTGTGTGTGTGTGTGTGTGTGTGTGTGTGTGTGTGTGTATCCTGTAAGTAGACTGAGACTTTTTTAAAGGGAAGGTCAGAGGTGATTAAAAAGAAAATCTACTTACCTGGGGCTTCCTCCAGCCCCATTGCAGCCTTCCTGTGCCATCGCCGCAGCCCTACTCCCCGCCAGTCCCACGGGGTCCGGTGCAAAATGCCTACTGCGTCTGCGCGAACGTCTCTCAGTCGCACTGACGTGATCCGGACTGTACTGCGCAGGTGCAGTAGTTCTGTGCCTGTGCAGTACAGTCCAGATGACATCAGCGCGACTCCTTGAGCTGCACTCTGAAGCGCAGTAGATGCCGACCTGGCGAGGTCGGCATCTGCACCGGAGGGGACCGGGAGCCACCATTGCTGCAGCGAGGGCACAGGACGGCTGCCAGGGGCTGCTGGAAGCCCCAGGTAAGTAGATATTTGATTTTTAATCACCTCGGACCTTCCCTTTAAGCATGAGGCTATGTTTATATTGATGAATGACATGCAGTTATCCACTGTGTCTGTTGTGCTTGCAGGGGGCTGATGGGTGTACAAACCAACATTTGCCAGATACTACATGCAGTGGCTTCAAAACACCTGGCTGATCAACACCCAGCATCCGCTGACCCAACCCTGCATGTGGATGCCCGCACTTGATTGCACGTGACACAACTGAGTGTAAGTTCACCCGCTAGTCTGAATCAGTCCTAAATCAAAAGCCAATAGGGCTGAAGAGTGTTCACCTGGCACATCCTTGATATTGATTAGACTTTCAGGTACTGGAAGTACTGTCACTGCCTCTCTGGTGTGATCCCCCAGCATCTGCAGCAACATGATGGGCCAGATGATGGTCATATAGGATAAGCCAGGCTCTTCTATAATTAGGTGTGCTTCAGTCTAAGTATGATTATGAACAGATTATGTAAGTAGGCTCTCATACTACATGGAACTAGTTAAATTGGTCAATCATGGGCCAATCAAAATTAGATGTGTGTACGTGTGTGTGGATTTAGTCTCTTAGCAACTCCTGGCCATGTGATCAAAGTTTCAAGACAGTGGCCTCAATTCACTAAGCTTATCTCCTGTCTTTAATAACTTTTCTAGAGTTATCACCATGGTGATGAGGCACGTAGTATTCAGGAAACATTTTACCTCAGGCAAACCTTAAGTTAACTCTTCTGTCTTTAAGTTAACACTTCAATCTTTAAAATAACTCCAGAATGCTATAGTTAATTAACTGCATGTGGGTATTTTTGATTACTGGGGTTTTTACATGTTTGACTGAAAATGAAAACGAAATTATTTTAATACATTATTCTGTTACAAAGGCCTCAATGAACAGAAAACCAGTGAATTAAGCCTTAAAAGATAACTATACTTTCACTGTACAGTACTTTTAAATATGAAAAAAACAACTAAACTAAACCTCATAGTTAACATGGTCAAATACATAATGCTGGCAACTGTGACCTAGTGATCCTGCAATGCACACTACCAGTTGTAAACAATTCTGATGTTTTTTCGGTCTGGGGACAGGCAGGTAGGAAGGATTTTTGTGTTTTGAGGAAGGGATTCTGCTAGCCTGAGATGCTTTTATAGTGACCAACAAGGTGGCGTAGTGGATAGCATGTCTCATCTTGATTACTGTAAAACCCTACTCTGTGGCCTACCAAAAAACAGACTGGCACCTCTCCAGTCCCTACTGAACTCTGCTGCTCGTCTCATCCACCTCTCCTCCCACTCCTCTGATGCTGCTCCTCTCTGCCAATCCCTCCACTAGCTCCCAGTCACCCAAAGGATCCAGTTCAAACTCCTAACACTTTTATATAAAGCTTTACATAGGCTATCGCCTCCATACATTTCCTTATTAATCTCCAGACATCCATTCCAGAACCTTCATCCTCCCAAGAGGCCCTTTGTTGTCCAGCTTGATTACCTCCTCTCATTCTCGCATATAGAACTTCTCACAAGTGTCACTTCTCCTTTGTAACTTTTTACCACAGCCTATCCATCATGCTCCAATAAAGAAATGAGACGGTACACCACTGGCTGCAAATATCTTGCTGTGTATTGCGTAACAAGTACACTACATGTTACGGATAAAATGCTTCATCAGGTGTCAGGTGTTTTTTTTTTTTTTTTGACACCTGATGAAGGATTTTATCCGTAACATGTAGTGTACACAATACACAGCAAGATATTTGCAGCCAGTGGTGTGCCGTCTTGTTTCTTTATTGGAGTTGTCCAAAACCATTTGAGCTATCCGGTTGAGACTTGGCACCGGCTAAATACCAGGTCTAACATACCTGGCAGAGCTGTTCCCTTGGTAATACGCATTGGATTCCATCATGTTCCAAGCCTGCGCAATTTCAAATGTACCCTCAAGACACACTTTTCAGAAAAGCTTATAATTTGCTATAGCGAATTTAAAGCTCACTTCCTCATCTGCTAACCCCTTTGTCTACTCCCCCAGTGTCTCAACCCCACTACCCTCTAGATTATAATATATATATACATATGTGTATATATATATATATATATATATATATATATATATATATATAATCTGGTTCCCTGGTTAAAATCCCAGGCAAGGCACTATCTGTACAGAGTTTGTTTATTCCCCCAGTGCCTGCATGGGTCTCCTCTGGGCACACAGTTTTCCTCCCACATCCCAAATACAGTCATGGCGAAATTGTTGGCACCCCATAAATGTTTCCAGAAAATCAAGTATTTCTCCCAGAAAAGTATTGCAGTAACATATGTTTTGCTATACACACAAGAAGCAAATTGGAAATAATGTCACACAAAACTCCAAAAATGAGTTGAACAAAATTATTGGCAACCTTTCGAAATTGTGAATAAATAAGATTGTTTCAAGCATGTGATGCTCCTTTTTGAACTTACCTGGTGCAAGTAACAGGTGTGGGCAATTTAAAAATCACCCCTGAAAGAAGATCAAAAGGAGAGAATTTCACTTAGTCTTTACATTGTGTGTAGCATGGACAACAGAAAGAGGAGAAGAGAACTGTCTGTGGACTTGAGGACCAAAATTCTGGAAAAATATCAACAATCTCAAGGTTACAACTCCATCTCCAGAGATTTAGATTTGACTTTGCCCACAGTGGGCAACATTATTAAGAACTTTGCAACCCATGTTGCTAATCTCCCTGGGCGTGGACGGAAGAGAAAAATTGATGAAAGGTTGCAACGCAGGATACTCCGGATAGTGGATAAACAGCCCCAAACAAGTTCCAAAGAAATTCAAGCTGTCGTGCAGGCTCTGGGAGCATCAGTGTCAGTGGAAACTATCGGTCGACATTAAAATTAAATGAAACCCTATTGCAGGAGACCCAGGAGGACCCCACTGCTGACACAGAGACATATAAAAGCAAGACTAAAGTTTTCCAAAATCCTTCTGGGAAAACATCTTGTGGACAGATGAGAACAAGATAGATCTTTTTGGTGAAGCACATCTTTCTACTGTTTGCCAAAAATGAAATGAGAACTACAAAGAAAATAACACAGTACCTACAGTGAAATATGGTGGAGGTTCAATAATGTTTTGGGGTTGTTTTGCTGTCTGGGTGCTGTGAATGTGTGCAAGGCATCATGAAATCTGGGTAAAATCCTAAAAGGATTACCAAAGGATTTGGTGGCCAGCAATGATTCCAGATCTAAATCCCACTGAACACATGTGGAGAGATCTTAAAATTGCTGTTGGGAAATAGCGCCCTTTCAATAAGAGCGACCTGGAGCAGTTTGCAATGGAAGAGTGGTCCAAAATTCCGGGTGAGAGGTGTAAGAAGCTTATTGATGGTTATAGCAAGCGAATGATTTCAGTTATTTTTTCTAAAAGGTGTGCGATCAAATAAGTTAAGGGTGCCAGTCATTTTGTCCAGCCCATTTTTGGAGTTTTGTGTGACATTATGTCCAATTTGCTTTTTCCCTCCCCCTTTTTTTTTGTTCCAATACACACTAAAATGAATAAACATGTGTATAGCAAAACATGTATTGCTGCAGTACTTTTCTGTGAGAAATACTTGATTTCCTGGAAACATTTCTGGGGTGCCAACAATTTTGGCCATGACTGCACATACTGAGAAGTTAATTGTCCTCCCACTAAAATGTGGCCTTAGACTACAATGGGCGCACTAAGGTAGGGATTATAACATAGGGTCAGTTACTGTATTTTTCGGATCGTAAGACTCTCCTGACCAGGAAATGCTTAGTTTAGTTTAGAGCACAAAAACCAGGGGGAAAATATACTAAACCTAGATGCATCCATGGTGCAGGGACCAAGCTGTCTCTATCCCAGCTACAATAAGTCCTGCTTATAAGCCCCCAGCAGCTACACTAACTAGCCAGTTATATTAACTACACTACCAGCTACACTATCTACACTACCAGATACACTAACCACACTACCAGCTACACCTGCAGAGCGGATGCCCTCACCTATCCAGAAAGCGAGCTCCAAGTCTTCCATCTCCAGCTGCTGTAATGACAGATTCTGCTGCTCCATGTCTTTCAGGGCCTCCATCCTTCCTAGTTTACAGCAACTGGAGACAGAGGAGGAGATGGAGGAATCAAAGCATGCAGCTAGATAGTAAAGAGCTTTTGCTGTGCCCTGCATTTGCTTGTGGGGGGACACCTTGTCGCACATTCAGACTAGGGGCTCGATTCACAAAGCGGTGATAACTCAGTTATCACGCCTAAAAGACTTTAGGCGTGATAACCTTTGCACCAGCAAAGTTATCACTGCTTTGTGCTCTAACTCGCGCGAAGTTTCCGCGCGTACGTGCGCGCGCAAAGTCCCATAGGGCTTAATGGGAGCTTCGCGCGAAGCGGGGGGCGCTTCGCGCGAAGCGGGGGGCGCTGCGCGCGCGCAAAACTTTGCGCGCGGAAAATTCGCGCGAGTTTCTTTTTATCATGCCTAAACTGAGTTTAGGCGTGATAAAGGGGTTTTCACAGGCGTGCAAAGTGTTTGCACCGCTTTGTGAATCAAGCCCCATAAGTGTTAGGAATCATGCATTGCCTTCTCCTGCCTGCTGGTGGTAGTATTAACTTGGACTGCCCTGGACTTGTGCCACCAGCAGCACAGTGCTACCAGCAGAGGGCTTTATGGACGTTTAGCAGCCCTGGAGCTCTGCCTTCCACCAGCAGGTGGCTGTATGCTGCCAGTGCAAAGGACTTGCAGTTCTTGGTCTGGCCTGCAGAGGCCTCTAATGGGACTTTGATCATTACCACCAGCTGCTTCCTGTTACATGGACTATATAAAGACTGTCTCTTCCTTCAAACAATTGCCACAACTTAGTTCTCTGTAGGTCTGAGTTCCTGGACACTCCTGATTCCTGTACCCTGTTTGTTAATCTGATTATTTGCTGCTGAACCTTTGCATGTCCTGGCTTGTCCTGCTTTTGCTTATTCCTCTGTACCTCGTATGTATTTGATTACCCATTGCTGACCTTGATTTTCTGTCTTGACTTGCCATTGCTTGTTCCCTGTGATACTGCGCTGATTTGTATATTTTGTTTGTTTGTATATATTCATTGTGATTTGCACTAGTCAGATAGATAGGTTGGTTTGCATGTTCTCGGTGACTGGTGATTACCTGAATACAGTTGCTGTGTATGTGGGTCGCATATGTTTGCATCACATTTGCTTATTCTATATATTTGTCACTGCATACCTTGGTTGTCTGTACATAGCTTGTTGTGCATGTGGTTGCATCTTATTTGCATTATATTGTATGCACTGTATGGCCACGATAAAACCTTATTTTGCACCTTATGTCCTGGTCTTTTGCAGGGAATACACGGTGCGTTTATGCGCCGGAATCGAGCCGCTGGCTCGATACCAGCGTGTCCCCGCGGGTGTGCGGATCGATTCCCGCTCGTCCCCGCGGGCATTTCCTAATCTTCCATGCGTTTCTTCTTTTATTCTCCCCGCCAGTATCGAGCGCGGAATCGATCCGGCGGGGTATCGGACAGGACGGAAATGATCAGTCGAACCATCAGCGGCTCGATTGATAATTTCAAACGAACCGTGTATTCCCAGCATTAGTGTCTGTATCACTGCACATTGTGGTCATCATCTGTTTCTCTGCTCAGGCTTCCTAACAATAAGACACGCTGACTTTAAATTTAGCTTTGGTTTTATTAGCCTACTTAAGCAGGCCTTCCCATCCCTTCCACAGAGATTTCAGGCAGCTAAGTAATTGTTTTATTGCACTTATTACCAAGAAGTAAACAATACCTTTTCATCAACAGAGGGGGCTGGGGAATTAGGACAACTGCTTCAAAAAGCTTATCCAGAGGTATTGTGTGAAGATAGCATCTGTGACTTCTGTAACTAAAGATGGCGAGAAGAGGACAGGGAACATGGCAGCTCCTATAGCTATTACAAAAAAGAAGTTTGAGGGAAAGAAACAGACTAACCAGCAAGCTCATGGTGACCCAGAACTCATTGGAGTGTGTAAGGGACTACAATGGTCCTAAAAGCCCCCTTACTAAGATGTTAAGAAAAACAAAAATTTGCTTTCCTAAAACAGAAAGAATTTGCGATAATTCAGGTTGGAGTGAGCTCGAGATGTCTCCCAGGCACCACTGCTGAATATATGCAAATTAACCATTGTACCCTTAGAAGCTAAACACACCTCCAGAACCGCTGGAATGCAATGATGTGTCAGCTTGTTAAATTGTACAGAGCCATAATAATCCAACATGCATACAGACTGTTTCGGATTGTTTGATCCTCATCAGTGCATGGCATGGATTAATTTGGCTCTATGGAGTAGGGCTTGTAAACCGAGAGGTACAGACTAACCAGCATGCTCATGGTGACCCAGAACTCATTGGAGTGTGTAAGGGACTACAATGGTCCTAAAAGCCCCCTTACTAAGATGTTCAGAAAAACAAAAATTTGCTTTCCTAAAACAGAAAGAATTTGCGATAATTCAGGTTGGAGTGAGCTCGAGATGTCTCCCAGGCACCACCGCTGAATATATGCAAATTAACCATTGTACCCTTAGAAGCTAAACACACCTCCAGAACCGCTGGAATGCAATGATGTGTCAGCTTGTTAAATTGTACAGAGCCATAATAATCCAACATGCATACAGACTGTTTCGGATTGTTTGATCCTCATCAGTGCATGGCATGGATTAATTTGGCTCTATGGAGTAGGGCTTGTAAACCGAGAGGTACAGACTAACCAGCAAGCTCATGGTGACCCACAACTCATTGGAGTGGGTAAGGGACTACAATGGTCCTAAAAGCCCCCTTACTAAGATGTTAAGAAAAACAAAAATTTACTTTCCTAAAACAGAAAGAATTCGCGATAATTCAGGTTGGAGTGAGCTCGAGATGTCTCCCAGGCACCACTGCTGAATATATGCAAATTAACCATTGTACCCTTAGAAGCTAAACACACCTCCAGAACCGCTGGAATGCAATGATGTGTCAGCTTGTTAAATTGTACAGAGCCATAATAATCCAACATGCATACAGACTGTTTCGGATTTTTTTTTTTTGATTTTTTTTTTTTGATTTTTTTATTGGCCTTTCAGATTAAAATCACTTAAAAACCAGCCATCACGCGGATCTCTCCATCAGGTTGGCAGCGATATTGCCCATCCTTCATAATTAAATCATCATACCGGCCTTTATTAAATCTGTTCACTTTTTATATCAATGAGCTCCATTCTTTTTGTTTCCAACATTCCTGAGCCTTCTCCTCTCCAACACTTTTTTTATCTGCCAAATACACCACATACAATCTCGCCAAGAAAAAATTGCATACTGCTTCCAATGACAACTGCTCCTTCTTGAATACAGATTCCTTGCATCCCACAGAACTTCCTTGAATACAGAAAACACGATCCACCCCTTTCTATCCTTTTCCTTTGCACCCAGTGACACTCCACCCATCACCATTAAAAGAGATGTGCCCCTAACCTCCACCACCACCTCTAAAAAAACCCCCAACTTCCTCCGAAAATCCCTTGCAAAATCACACTCCCAAAAAACGTGATCCACATCTTCTTCCCCTCCGCACCCTTCTCTTGGGCACCTTCCTGAGGGAGTCATACCCCTCCTTTTGCAAAAAACCCTAGTAGGGAGTGCTGATACCAGGGACATCCACACCACATCTTTTTGTCTGTTTGTTGTTCCTTTAATGTTCATTCTTTTCCATATTGTCTCTGCTTGTGCACTTGTCATTCCTTTTATATAACATATTATATCATTTCTTGTGATCCATTTTTTTATGTTCTGTTTATTTATATCCGCCAAGGCTGCTCCTGTCATATTGAAATTGTACAGAATTTCTTTAACCTTTTGATAGCATAGCGTGGTTGTGAATGCAACAGGCTTGCTCAGGTCCTTAGCAACCCATCCCAACTTGTTCCACAACCATCCTCCCAAGTATCTTACAAAATCCTTCACCCTCCCCTCTGACTCCAATACTCTACGGACAGACACCAGATAGTGCAGAGACAAAAAGGAAGCAACATCAGGGAAATCCCAACCACCCAGAGCCACACCCTTGTGAACCGTCACCCGTGCCACCCTCTCCATCTTTGAACCCCAGAAGAAGACAAACAACATTCTCTGCACCTCTTGCATCCATATTTTGCCAGGAGGCAAGACCAAACAGAAGTACAACAACAACGGCAATATCACAGCTTTCACCACCAACACTTTCCCTGAAAAAGACAACTTCCGCAACCTCCACAAGTTCAACTTTCTTACCACTTTCCCTTTCACCTCATCCAAAGTCTTTCTACCTTTCATCTCTGCATCAAACACCACACCCAACACCTTGATCTCCTGACTCACCGGCACTTTCTCCACATTCAAAGGTACAGGCCTCCCAAAGGAAACCAGCTGGGACTTCTCCCAATTCACAGCCATTCCAGACATTCCACAAAACACCTTCACATGCAAATTCACCCTATCAATATCAGCCTGCGACCCACCCACAAACGCCACATCATCCATATAAGCCAAATACTTCACCTGCTCTCCACCACCACCTGGCACAACAAATCCTTTCACCACCTTGTCCCGTTGGACATACCTCAGCAAAGGCTCCACCACACAAATAAAAGCCATAGGCGACAGTGGACACCCCTGCCTGACTCCGGACAAAACGGGGAATGACCTGGACAAAACCCCATTTACCAAGACGTGGCTCGAAATTCCAGTGTAAAAACTTCTAATAACTTTCAGGAGACAATCAGGGACCCCTAATTTTGCCATCACCCCGAACAGGAAGGAGTGTGATACTCTATCAAATGCCTTTTCCAAATCGATACCCTCAATGACCATCGGCGCTTTATTTTCCTGTGAAAAACTTATCATGTCCCTTAACAAAACCAGGTTATCGGCGCTTCTTCGACCGGGGACCGCACAGGTCTGCCCCTCTCCAATCATAGATGCTATCACACTCCTTAACCTGTTTGCGACCAATTTCGCCACTATCTTGTAGTCCACATTCAACAGCGAAATCGGCCTCCAATTTTTTATCAATTTTTTGTCTCCTTTCTTATAAATCAGGGTGATGACTCTCTCCCGCATTGATGGGGACAACCGTCCAGAAGAAAAAACCTCCTGGACCACCTCCACCACTTCCCCACCAATGATAGGCCAGGCCCACCTAAAAAACTCCACTGGGAGCCCGTCCTTCCCTGGAGTCTTGCCTGTTTGCATGGCACCCACTGCCGCCCATACCTCCTCCGTGGCCACCGACTCTTTCAACTGCTGTACCTCCAACGGATCCAAACACTCCTCCAACACCTCATCACAATACTCTTCCATCTCCACATCCGACACAACATTCCCTCCTCCATACAAATCCACATAAAACTTCTGCACCTCTTCCACCACTTCAGAACCAACTACTTCCTTCTCATCCACCACCACTGACTCTAACACATCCCTACTGGACACCACCTTCTTAAAGAAGAACCGGGAGCAAGACTCCCCCTCTTCCAAATCTCTCACTTTCGCCTGATACACAATCCTCTTCCCACGCTCCATCAACATCCCCTTCATTCGCTGTCTTGCCTCCTCCAACTCTTCCTCCACCTCATACCCCCATTCCTTCATCTTCACCAAATACTGCAATCTCACTTTCCACTTCTCTTCCTCCTCTCTCTGCAAACACCTCTTCTCATACGCCAGATTCCTGAAAAAGCCAGAAATCCTCCTCTTTGCCCAATCCCACCATTCTAACAAATCCACAAAACCTCTCTTCCTACACACCCATCCTGCATACTCCACCCTAAATCTTTCAAGTACGTCCACATCCTCCAACAACTCCACATTCAACTTCCAGACTCCCTTCCCAAACACCACTCTCTCCGATGTTTCCAGGGAACAAAGAATGGCTCTGTGATCAGAAAAAGTGACCTGGTGATAAGAGACAGCAGAAACCAACACATACCTAGAAAGTAAAAAGTAATCTATGCGTGACTTACCCGTGCCCGTATCCGAAAAGTAAGTATATTCCCTGTCCCTACTGCCTGCCGCCAAAGCTGCATCCTGCAGTCCAAAATCTGTCACAATCTGGTTGAGGATCCTACTGGTGGAGTCCAGCTTGGTCTCTCCTGACCCCACTCGATCCCCAACCGATCTTATACAGTTCAGATCGCCGGCCACAATGGTCTTAATGCGGCCTGGCAGATTGAACTTGAGCACCTCCAAAAACTCTGCCCTCTCATTTTTGTCTGCAGGAGCGTAACAGTTAAAAAGACGGTACTGGGAACCAAAAAAATCAAAATTCACAACCATCATCCTTCCCGGAATGATGACAGCATGTGACAAAACCTTTATGCCTGGGTTATTAAACAGCACGCCAATGCCCTCATTCCTACTCTGGCAGGCAGGGGACCAGATGGCATTGCCCCCTGCCCATTCCCCAGAGCCTGGTACCGTCTTCAATATACACTCCTGCAGACAAAAAATATCTGCCCTAAAATTTTCAAGGTCCTGCAGGACTGCAGCCCGGCGGTATGAGGAGCCGATCCCCCTCACATTTACAGACAGCAGGGACAGCACCATCACCAAAAGACACCACGTGTTATGCAACCTACACTCAGCCATCATCACTTCTTGGATGCCCTGGGACTCTTCCTTAAGCCCACTGTTGCAGGCTCCTGCTTTCCTTTTCTGTTTTTCTTTCTTTTTTGTTTCTTTGACTCCGCCATATTCCAGTCCTCTGGACCAGAATCTCCAGCAGCACTCGGCCCAGGCGCCTCTGGGTTAATCCTCCTAGATGGTTTGGTGTTTTCCCAGCTAGTGGGTACAGGAGACTGCGTCATGTCAACTTTTAACTCTCCCTCAGAAATGTCACTGACAATACGCATTTTTGCCACATGGGTATCATCACTCTCTGATTCTGTCACAGCCTCTTTTCTTTCTTGATAAGGTAGTGGATAATCACTGTCACTCTCTTCTATCACCACCTCTTTCTCCCCTTCCACCTTCCCAGGGTCTGTTATGTCCATCTCACACTCCTCCTCCTCATTTGCATAACCTCCTCCCACCTCCTCTGACATCATGCTGGCTGATTTCCCTCCTTTATTTGAATTTGGGGAGCTGTTATTTTTGGAGGGAAGTGAGGGAGTCCCCTGCTGGGATCTCCCCACAGCAGTGTCAGTCTTTGTCTTTTTCCCTGCGCTTTTCACAGGGCTAGAATGTGCTGGCAGAGTCTTCTGCGAGAGAGCAGAAGAAGGGGCGGGCTTAGGATTGTGCAGGGGGTCAGCTGACTGCACAGCTGTTTCCCCGCCTGCATTCTTCTTGTTCTCGCCGGCTGAGCCGGCTCCAGGAACTGTGGCACTACTGCTCCCAGCAGACCTGCGGCTACTAGCGTCCATGGCAGGCCGCTGGGGGTCTGTGCAGACATCAGGAACCTCTGCCTGGCTCACGAGAAGCACGGGGGAGGCTTCGGTACTGGTGGCAGGGGTCGGAGAAGCCTCAGCACACTCTCCAGGCTCACGCTGCGGGTCCCGCTCAGTAGAAACTGAGCTTATGACGTCACCAGCGCCAGGGGAATCCCGCTCTGCTGGAGAGCTGGGCACATCTTCGGGGAGCTGCTCCGGGGGGGTCTCCTCCACAATCTCACTCTGCACAGCCCCAGCCTGACTCTCCACAGCGGGGGGACTCGGGGCAACCTCAGTCACAGCACATACATCGGCCTCTCCTGTCCTGCTCGCTGCAGACTTGGCAGCGGCAGCCTTCTTACAGGCAGGACCGGCAGCCTTCTGCACATCAGAGGGAAACTCTGCAGACAGAGGCACGGCGTCCTCTTCACCCCCACTTCCCACAGCATCATCATTTTCATCCATATCCTCACCCAGTTTTCTTTTCTTCACTCGCTGCAGCTTTGGCAACTCCTCTGCCTGCAGCATCTGGGAATCAGTTACTTCATCCACAGGGGGGCCAGGGGGGGTCTCAGCAGCGGTTGAGCCCATATGGACTACACTGGTGCCCTCTCCAGCTGCATCAGTAAGGGGGTCTCAGTAACAGCCTCAGAGTCCCGGGGCTCCACACGGGGAGCCAGTGACCACCTCCTGCCCCTACCATAAGAACCAGCGGCAGCAGCATACGTGTAAATCCTTGTTTTACCACGCTTTTCACAATCTTTGGCCAAGTGGCCGCCCACACCACAGAGGTCACACACTTTCACCTTCTTGCAGCTGGAGCCAGGGTGCACTGGCTCCTTGCAATGTCTGCACCGCTCCTCCGAGACACAACTTCCAGTTCCATGCCCAAACATATAGCACCTCCGGCAGTAGAGAGGCTGCCCAGGATACGTGACATAACCTCTCTCCCCGGCAATAGAGAAGACAGGGGGTGGGTGAACTACATCATGCCAGCACCCCTCCTGCCTCTTGAACTTCACAATAAACTTCATTTTGCTTCTGTATACTCCTATGTGATTGTATATTTTTTCAGCATAGCTCACATCCTCAAAATATCGCAGCATGAACAGCCTGACCACATCTGGCTCCACGAAAGGATTGTACATATGCACATAAATCTGTCTCGCCTTTTCATTAAATAATGGCGTGACCGACTCCAACCAATTAACATAATCTTCCCTGCTCTCTCTATAATCTGCCAGCACTTTTAGTGCATCTTCCTCATTATGCATTGTGATATCATAGGCCCCTTGTCCTGGGAAATCTTGTATTGCAAACATCTTGCTCTTATTCAGCTTCAACCCCTCCACCAGTACCTTATCGATGAACGCCTTCGGTCCATGTCTCCTCCAATCCGTCTTTACGACAAAGCGAATTGAGTTCCGCAGTTTTGGCATGCCTCCTCCACCTCCTCCACTCGACGCAGCTGCCATCCTCTCCTCGTTTATCCAGGGCCCCCACAAGGAGGACCCTTAGAATACCCCTCGTGCCAAGTCCAAGTAAATATCCTCCACCTGATCTTCGCCAAAAGTCCTAGAAGCCACAGACTGTTTCGGATTGTTTGATCCTCATCAGTGCATAGCATGGATTAATTTGGCTCTATGGAGTAGGGCTTGTAAACCGAGAGGTACAGACTAACCAGCAAGCTCATGGTGACCCAGAACTCATTGGAGTGTGTAAGGGACTACAATGGTCCTAAAAGCCCCCTTACTAAGATGTTAAGAAAAACAAAAATTTGCTTTCCTAAAACAGAAAGAATTTGCGATAATTCAGGTTGGAGTGAGCTCGAGATGTCTCCCAGGCACCACTGCTGAATATATGCAAATTAACCATTGTACCCTTAGAAGCTAAACACACCTCCAGAACCGCTGGAATGCAATGATGTGTCAGCTTGTTAAATTGTACAGAGCCATAATAATCCAACATGCATACAGACTGTTTCGGATTGTTTGATCCTCATCAGTGCATGGCATGGATTAATTTGGCTCTATGGAGTAGGGCTTGTAAACCGAGGGAAAGAAAGGGAGCTTAGTTCCATTAAAAGAACTTCAGTTGTTATCTATGCAAAAGATATTCTCTGGGCTCATCAACTAACTGGGTCGAATATAGTCATGTTTTCTGAAGCACTTAAAGTAAACCTGAGATGGTGTAATAAAAATATTAGATACTTATCCAGTGCTTCCTCTGGCCCCATGAGCATGCATCCCTCGCCGTCCTCCCAAGTGCCTCCATTCACCTGGTATCAGTACCGGTAATCTGGCTTAGTTGCGCCAGTCAGCTCTTCTGTGCATGTGTGGATGGGCCGAGCATGCACAGAAGAGCCCAACGAATAAGCCAGATTAACAGGACTGATTGCGGCCGAACGGAAGCACTCGGGAGGATGGCGAGGGACGCATCGGTAACTTTTTATTACGCCATCTCAAGTACACTTTAAACAGCCAAGAATCAGTGAGAGACAGCTTGAGATAAGGTTTTACTGCAAGAAGGTTAAAAGTGTCATTATTTCTGCTTTGTTTTATATCTTAAAAGACAGAGTGTGTTTCTAAACTGCAAATATGACAGAATGATGCAATGTTATATAAAAAAAGCAATATAACTGAAAATAAAAATATGAGACTCTTTTCTTTGCTACTAACATTCTATTCCTTATCCGTACTACAGATAGAATTCATTATATCATCCTTTTTTTCGCTTCAGGTTTGCTTTAAAGAGGCACTTAAGTCACCAAAAAAAATGAGTTTTACTCACCTGGGGCTACCATCAGCCCCCTTTACATGATCGGTGCCCTCGCCGTGTCTCTCTCCGATCCTCCTGTCCCCGCCGACGGCTACTTCCGGTTTCGCCGTCAGGACCCGACAGGCTGGGGACGCGAGTGATTCTTCGCGTTCCCAGCCACAATATCGGCCCCTATACTGCTATTGCGGCCTTCCTTGCCGCAATAGCAGTATAGGGGGCGATATTGTGGCAGGGAACGCGAAGAATCACTTGCGTTCCCAGCCTGTCGGGTTTTGACTGCAAAACCGGAAGTAGCCGTCGGCGGGGACGGGAGGATCGGAGAGACACGGCGAGGGCACCGATCATGTAACAGGGGGCTGAGGGAAGCCCCAGGTGAGTAAAACTCATTTTTTTTTTTGGGGGGGGGGGTGACTTAAGGTTCACTTTAAGTGATCTTTCAAAATAGATTGCAGTATAAGCAAGATTATTTAACAATGAATTGCAAAAATTAATGTAACTTAGGGAATACTTTATATTTGATACATCATGGAATTCTTCTTAACATGCAGCTGTGAGAAAGTATTTTGAGGGACAAATATTAGTTTGTGTTTGTTACAAACATCAAAGCCTGGGAAGGGCTGGGTGGAAGGGGTCAGTACAAGCTGTTCATTGTGTCACAGCGGCTGGTACCACTCTGCCAACAGAACAAAGCTGTATTGAACAGCAACAGCCCCCACTAGAGGATATACAGGGAAGTCTGTAAGGCACATGCACTGCATGTCCAGCTGTGTCTGAGGCTGTGGAGGAATGACAGTCACGTCTCTGGGTGAATGGACAGAGGTGGGAGACAAAGGCAAGCATGAGATTTCATTGCATTCTTTAAAGTCCTTCTAAATTCTTTGCCCAAACTATTCAGGGCCAGTTCGAACAGAAGAATCTGACAGGCTGGGCAAATTTCATTCAATGCCAGGCAGGAGCAATCACTAGGGACACACTGCTTGTGACATTACTTCCCATTAACAGTACTATTGAAGGCTCTTCTACTGCTTGGCACTAACTGATCAAATCATTTAAATCCAAAGAAAAGATTGTATCTATAAAAAAAATCCTTCATGTGAAACAACCAGTTCTTTCCAGAAACGATAATGCAATTTTACAGGATTGCTAAGGCCGGTTTCGCACTGCTGGACTGTGGTTTTAGTGTGGTGCGATCGGCTGATTGCACTGTACCGCAATGCCAAGAAAAGCCTTTACAGATTACGGCGGCAGTGCGTGGTAATGTCCATTCTAGCTGCAGGCGAAGCTGGAAGTGAGGCTCTCCTTTCCTTTGGCCAAAATAAAAATTGCATGGAAGTGTATTGAAAAAATACACTTATGTGCATGCGAGCTGCACCGCGGACGCCACACAGTGTTAAAAAATATTGTCGCCATAGACTTACATGACTTCCAGTTCGCCGTACATCATCACGCATGGTAGCCACAATAGGCTGCTGCTTCTGCGTTGCATGAAAGTGAAGATTTCCAGGGCATTGCATCGCACCACGCAGTTATTATATGCACCTAAACAGAGGGATGCAAATGATTGTACAGAGCCAGCCTGTGGGCTGTTCCAATCCAAGAAAAGGGAAGCACATGAATGGGAGGAGGAAGTAGGCTGAGACCGTATCATCAGAGGGGAGGAGAGCACAGAGTACCAAGATGCACACCAACCTTTCTGGCATTGGCTGACAAGAGGGCTGGAGCTTAGCAGAAAAGAGGATTTTTGCCACTGCATTTTTTTTTTAACCATAAAGAATGCAGGCTCTTAGCACTTGCATCACATTCTGGAGTTGGACATGCATTGAAAAGAATGCAACTATTAAAACTGACACACACAAATCTGGCAAACGTTAAAGGGACACTATTTTGAAGTATATGCATTTGCTCTATTAGAGTATATGCTCAATTTTCAATGACACACAGCAAGAAAAGTATGCAGAGCAGGTGATCTGACTCCACTGGCTGACTGCATGCTTGTTTTAGGTGAGTGACTCAGACTCTGCTGAAGCCAAAAGATAAGAATGACAGGCAACTGGCATTTTAAAAAGTGAAGAAAATGCAGCCTCCATAATCTTCATAATACTTTCACTTAAAATGTCCTGTACAAAATTTCCTGTTTTTAAAAAGGTAATTATTAAAGCAGAAGCAGCTGCTACGGTAGATGGCTTTTATCTGCCTGGGGTTAGGTTTTGTACAGTAAAGTATGCAGAGGATGGTGAGATTGAGGGACCCAATGTTTCCTATGGCTGGGCTTTATATAATCAGGCACATCCTGTAGGTGAATGGATCATCTGATGATCAGCATCTGCTCATATCCACATGACTGGCCATAATACAGCCATGTACAAAAGTCTGATTGTGTTACGGACTAGATGCAATTTTAGGATACATTTATTTAAAACTTTTTTTGAAAATGTGGATTAACTTAAAAGTGATATGCATTAAACTGTTTACATAAGCCACTATCAAAGACAACACGCAATAAATTTTTTTTTGGGGTATTTTTTTTTTTATATTCTGCATAGAGCAGGGATGTGAATACAAACTCATCCTACCCTCTCCCCTAAACATTTAACCACTTATCTCCACTCACACACTCTCTGTCTCTCTCTCTCTCTCTCTCTCTCCCCTTTGGAAAATGAAAGATTACAGACCAATCTTACCACCCTTCATATAGTATGAGAGCATTTCTACATAGTCTATTCTATGGAGCTGAACTCCCCATCAGAACAAATCTTTGCAATATGCTGCACACAAACATGCTGTACAGACACAAAAGATCAGTCTCTGCAAAAGATCTGTTCCTGCCAAAGATCCGTTCCTGCAAATTGCATTCATAGTCTATGATATCTGGAGATCTCATACACACCTTGTTTAACCTCCTGAGCGATAATCCCGAGCTGAGCTCGGGGTATGTCGCGCAGGAGGAGTTCTCAGGCCCTGGTGGGCCAATTTGCATAATTTTTTTCCGTTACACGCAGCTAGCACTTTGCTAGCTGTGTGTAACTTCCGCTCGCCGCCGCTACCCGCCGTGCCGCGCAGCCCCCCTCCCCCAGACCCCTTGCGCAGCCTGGCCAATCAGTGCCAGGCAGCGCTGAGGGGTGGTTAGTGACTCCCTCTGACGTCACGACGTCCATGACGTCGGTGACGTCATCCCGCCCCGTCGCCATGGCGATCGGGGAAGCCCAGCAGGAAATCCCGTTCTGAACGGGATTTCCTGCTTACTCTGATCGCCGAAGGCGATCGGAGTGGGTGGGGGGATGCCGCTGCGCAGCGGCTATCATGTAGCGAGCCCAGGGCTCGCTACATGATTTAAAAAAGAAAAACATTTAAAAAAAGTCCTGCGCCCCCTCCTGGGCGATATAATTGTATCGCCCAGAGGGTTAACTGACATTCATCTCCGGTAAAGATCCACCAGGATGGATTTTCAGATCTGCAGATGATTGTCTGATCTGCAGATGAATGTCAGTTAAACAAGGTGTGTATGATCATCTGCAGATCTCATAGACTATGAATGCAATTTGCAGGAACTGATCTTTGGCAGGAACAGATCTTTTGCAGATAGTGATCATTTGTGTCTGTACAGCGTCTTTGTGTGCAGCATCTTGCAAAGATTTTTTCCTGATGGGGAGTTCAGCTTCATAGAAAAGACTGTGAAGGTATGGCTCTCATACTACATGAAGGGTAGTAAGATTGGTCTGTGATCTTTCATTTTCCAAAGACTATAGTCTGATGTGTGTATGCACCTTAACTCTCTCTGTGAAGATCAAAAGATTTTAGATACTATAAAACGGAAAATTGTATACTTACCTGACGGTCATTTTCCTTTCCTGTACAAATTCCATGTCAGCATACCACGGGTTAGTCCCGCCCCTCTAACCCCCTCAGGACATGTAACTATAAATTTAAAGATGGCTGACAAGCCCAGTGCTTTTTTGTAACTACGCCTGTCTCCCCAGAATTAAATCGTTCAATGGGGTGGGTAATCCCGTATGCTGACGTGGAATTTGTACAGGAAAGGAAAATTACCGTCAGGTAAGTATACAATTTTCCGTTTTCCTATACAAATCCACGTCAGCATACCACGGGATTTAACTATTACCTCAAGGACAAAAATGGGTGGGTACAAACTAGAATGCTGCAATATAACTTTTATTGTGATATACACATATTTAAATCATACGTGAAGAAAGCAATATATTTCTGCCAAATTCTGAAGTTGTGCTTGCCGCTGGGTCCACCTTGTAGTGGGTAATGAAGGTATTAATGGATGACCAATTGGCGGCCCTGCAGATAGTCTCAGGGGAAACTCTAGCATAAGCTGCCCATGAAGCTGATATTCCCCTAGTGGAATGGGCCCTGATTTCCTGTGGCGCTTCCATGCCCCTAGCTCTATATGCTGCTTTTATAGCTGCTATCATCCAAGTGGCTATCGTTCTAGTTGTAGCAGGATGGCCCTTTCTATATCCCTTTGTTATAATAAAGAGTCTATTGGTTTTACGAAACCCCTTAGTGAGCTCCAGGTAGGTGGCTAGTATTGATGGAATGTCAAGTGCCTTTGGATATTGCATTGCGTCATCTGTAAAACCTGGCAGGTTCCATTCTTGGCTGAAGTGGTATGTGGTTGCCACCTTGGGGATAAATTCTTGAACTGGACGCACAGTTATCCTGTCATGGAAAAACTGCAGAAAGGGCTCAGTACATGCCAGTGCTTGAATTTCAAAGCTACGACGAGCCGACGTGATGGCAATAAGAAATGCAATTTTTATCGTTAGGTTCTCTAGCGAACAGTTCTGTAGTGGTTCAAACGGTGGCAGTGCTAGGCCCTGTAGGACTAAGGGCAAGTCCCACTGTGGGTATAAATTTTTCCTTGGTGGTCTTAGTTTAGTTACTGCCTTTATAAATTGAATAATTAGTTGATGCGTTGCCCACCTTTTATCTGTCAATGCTGAAATTGCTGAGATGTGCACTTTTAGCGTATTTACCCCCAATCCCAAATCTAGGCCCTGCTGTAAAAAATGTAATATATCTGTGACCTTAGGCTCGTATGGGTTTACATTAATTTTGGTCATTACTTCTATGTATTTACCCCATATGCGATGGTAAGTGGAATTGGTAGAGTTTCTCCTAGACTGTATTAGTGTCTGGATTACAGCCTCAGAACAACCTAAGGTGATCAGCTTCTGCTTTTCAGTTTCCATGCCGTCAAAGCAAGCACTGACGGATTCGGATGGAGTAGATCTCCCTGCGTTAGCAGATCGTGATTGCACGGAAGAGGCAGTGGTGGTGCTATAGCTAGTTTGCAGAGTAGCGGGTACCAGGGCCTGCGGGGCCAGTTCGGAATCACTGCTAGTACAGTTGTCCATCCTTATCAGTACATGTTTGCCTTGTATTATCCCCACAAAGTGTTGCAGTGCTTTGAATGCTGCTTTCAGCTCCAATATGTTCGCCGACACCTTCTTGGCTGAGAAACTCCATACTCCTTGAGCATAATGTTGATTGAGGTGTGCACCCCAGCCCCTGTGACTTGCATCGGTCGTCAATATCAATGGCACTGTTTCTCGTAGCCTGTGGCAATTCAGTAAGTTGCTCGGGTTCCGCCACCAGTTCAATTGAACTCTCGTCAAGGGATGAATCTTTATCTGTTGTTTCATGCTCTTCCCATCCCATACGTCCAGGAAATTCCTCTGGCATATTCTGGTGTTCCACATCGCCCACCTTACCATGGGGATAGTTGACGTCATAGTCCCCAGTATTCTCAACCATTCCCTTGCCGTCAGTCTGTGCTCGTTGCTGTACGGTCTCCACTCTGGAAATCACATTGTTGACTTTGTCCTGCGGAAGCTTTATTATATTTTGGTGAGTATTGATTTCGGCCCCTAGAAATACAATTGATTGGGATGGTATTAAACTGCTCTTCTTCCAATTGATTAGCCACCCAAATTGTTGGAGTGTTTGTAGCAGTATGTCTCTGTGTTGTAGGGCCAACTGTTCTGACTCTGCTATTGAAAGAATGTCGTCTAAATAAGCGTGGACGCGTAGGCCTTCCTTCCTGAGTAGTGCGATTATGGTGACAAGGACTTTGGTAAATGTTCTCGGGGCCGTTGAGATGCCGAACGGTAGAACCCTGAATTGGTAATGTTGTGTCCCTACTGCGAATCTGAGGTATCTTTGATATAAACCCTGTATTGGGATGTGAAGATAGGCATCTGCTAGATCGATTGATATAAGCCAATCTTCCAACTGGATTGATGGGATTATCGTTTGTAGTGATTCCATCTTGAACGATTCTAATGAGATTTGACTGTTTAGGCATCTCAGGTCTAATACCGGGCGAAGTTCTCCGCTCTTTTTGGTCACAAAGAAGAGCGGGGAGTAGAACCCCGCAAATCTTTGGTGTTGTGGTACCTCTATCACCGCCTCTTTGATCAATAGTTCGTTCATGTATTGAAAAAGTATCGCCTTGTGCTTTCCTGTTTTGGGGATTTTGGTTTCCTGAAAATAGTCTGGTGGGGGCCCTTGCTTGAACGCCCATAAGTGTCCTCTCTGCACTGTATCGACAACCCATTGATCGTTTATATGCTTCGCCCACACTTTGAAGTATCTTGACAGTCTTGCCCCCACCTTCTCCATGTGGACGGGTGTAGCTTCAGAAAGATTTTGCGGGTTGGGGACCTGAGGGGTTGGCTCTCTGTTTGTTATATTTTGAGATAGCTGTTTGGCCCCCCTGCCATTGTCTACGAAAATTGCGGCCAGTTCTATTGGTATAAAAGTCCTTAGAACGCGACTGGAAGTTTGATCTGTTTGTCATTGGGCGCTGTCTCCTAGGGCGACGATCTTGAGGGAGCAATCCAGACCTACCCCCAGTGACTCTACTGATAGCTGAATCTAGTCTGTTACCGAAAAGATTTTTCCCGTCGTACGGAATTTTACACCATGTAGATTTAGAATTAGGATCTGCCGACCATGGCTTAAGCCAAAGTGCCCTTTTAGTAGTTACGGAATGCAACATTGCCCGAGCGGAAGAACGCATAATATCAAAAGACGCTTCGCCGATAAAATCCGACGCCACCCGAAAATCTTCTAACATTACACTAAGCGATCTTTTGTCAAGGCCTGCCTGGATTGCTCCCTCCATATTCTCTGCCCAAGATTTCATAGCTTTGGCTACTGAAGTTAACGCTATGGCAGGGCGGCAAGCACCACCAACATCAGTATACACTTTCTTTAAATCTGCGTCCATCTTCCTTTCCATTCCGTCCTTAAAGGGTACTGAGTCCTCAGCGGGCAGTGTCATGTGTCTGGCCAGGCGGGCTACTGACGCATCCACTATCGGTGGGCTATCTATCTGTGTTATTAGGTCACCCTCTAAGGGGTATAGCTTTGTAAATCTATTGTGTAAAGAAACCTTCCTTTCCATTTTAGACCATTCATCCTTGAACAAATCATTAACTTCTTGCATAATAGGGAATGTAGTAGTAGATTTTTTGAGGTGAGGATAGTAACTCTTGGATTTACTGGGGGGTTCAGATTGGTCCTCCCACTGGATGGCTTCCTTTACCGATCTAATAAAGGGGTTGATAAGGGCGAAGTCAAATCCAATGTTAATACCATCTTCCTCATAGAATTCCTCCATATTAGACAGGGAGTCCTCATCTTCATAATTAACAGCTGTCGGGGCGGAAGCTGATTGTTCTGATATTGTCTGTTGTACTATTTCCTTTATAAGTAAGGGCAAGTCGGGGCTGGGTGCTTGTTTTTCTTTAGGTAGGGTATAGAGACAATCCGCGCATACTAGTTTTCCTGGTAGCGGATAGTCTCCGCATGCCCAGCAATAAATTTTATGTTTGTCCACGGATGCTTGTCTCTTCCTTGAGCCTCCACTAGAGGTGGACCCCCCACTTGATTCAGTAGATGCTTTATGAGTGCCTGAGGTTCTAGCTTCTTTAGGAGTATTGGCAGTCTGACGTCTAAGAAAAAGCATATAAACGAAAAACAGAATGTTTCCGTTAATTATTATCCCACTCTTTTCCTACCTAATACTTACTATGCTAAAAAAACGCTTACCCTTCACTATTATGCTGGTCTGATGTGTGAGGGTCCTCAGTTTCCATCTTGGGAAATGAGAAATGCCTAAGACAAATATATAGATATATATATATATATATATATATATATTTAGTATATAATCGTAAAGTGGTTGTATGGAGAGGCTAGGATGATAGTCAATTGACACACCTGATCTCCTGGGAATATATGTGCACGGCTGAACAGCTTTCTATGTTCCCGGCTGCACAAGAGAAAAGAGACAATACATTGTAGCTCCAGTCAACACTGTTGTATCCACAAGAAGAAAAAGAAGCCTGGGAGGATTTTCCGCTCCCCCTACCTTTCCAGCAGCGAGAATCTGTTTGTGCCGTTCAGCAACCCTCTCCATGCCTCCCCGCGTTATATCCGTGTAAAACGGCGTCTTCCTGGAGGTAGGGCGCATGCGCATGACGTCATGGCGCTGAGTGTGGCGTCCTGCCGTCCGTGAAGCGCACTGTATTGCGGAAATGATTCCTGACATGCGCAATGGCCGGATGCCAGATTCCACCCGGACAGTAGGCTTTAGGGGACACGAAGCGCCACCCTGTCGGCATCGAAAGAGACATTGCGCATTGTATATGCAGCAGGTATGCGCGACCCTCACAGACCAGCAGAAGGGGGACCCTCACTAGGACTCTCGTTTAGAGGTCACGAAAGTGAGAGCTTCACTCAGGAGAGGGGTAGAACGGAAGGGTAGAGTGGAAGCTATGAAGACACAGCCAGGTAAGAGTAAAATAAAAATAAAAAAATCCTTGTATCTTCTTTAAATTTATTCCTGAGGGAGTCTAGGACAGGTGAAAAAAAGCACTGGGCTTGTCAGCCATCTTTAAATTTATAGTTACATGTCCTGAGGGGGTTAGAGGGGCGGGACTAACCCGTGGTATGCTGACGTGGATTTGTATAGGAAATAGATTTTGTGGGTAAGCTCTACACGGAAGTGGTAAAATTGGCCAATCATTGGCCAAATAAAATTAGATGTGTGTACCAGGCTTTAGAGTCAATCGGCCCAGGTTAATTTGTTAAGCCCAATATGCCTGCAAAGGTTTTTTTTTTTTTATTTAGGTCATAATATATTCTCAAAAAAGCAATGTACTTTCACCTAGACACCTTTTTCTTTGTACTAGTTTGGTTCTAATGAGAGGAGGAACCAGTGGCTTAGCTAAGGTGCTGTGGGCCCCAGTGCAAGTAGTACATTAGGCCCCCCCAACACTCTATACATAACAATTGATACGGTGCACCAGAACCTGCCAAGGACAACCACAGTGTCAGAGGTGCAAGAAGGGGATGGAGAACAGTTTGTTAATGATTATTACTATTCAAAGCATATATAGAAGGGATTATTACCAGCACAGGACCAATAAAGAGCTAATACTGCAGTTAAGGGAGGGTCCCTTCTGGCCCTAGGGCCCCAGTATGGTCGAAAACCTCTGCACCCCCTATTGCTACACCACTGGGAGGAACAACCCAGATTTTTACAGCAGACATCAAAGTCCAACCTAATTAACCACTTCACCCCAAGGAGGTTTTTACCCTAACGGACAAGAGCGATTTTCACCTTTCAGTGCTCATCCCTTTCATTTGCCAATAGCTTAATCACTACTAATCACAATGAAATGATCTATATATTTTTCACCACCAATTAGGCTTTTTGGGGTTGATATTTGTTTTCAGTAATTACTTTATTTTCTATGCATTTTAAAGGGGAAAAAAATGAAAAAATACACAATTTCTCCAATTTCATCCCCCTATATTTTTTAATATAAACACTGCTACTGTACATAAAACCCACACATTTTATCTGCCTATTTGTCCTGGTTATAACAAGATTTTAATTATGTCCCTAGTACAAAATATGGTGGCAATATAGTATTTGGAAATAAAGGTATTTTTTTTTTTGGGGTGGGTTTTTTCACTATTTTCACATGCACGCGCACAGGACTGCACGTGCACGCACGTCAGCGCACGTCAGCGCACATGCACGTGCGCACAGGAGAGTGCACAGCAGCAGCAGTGCATGACGTTTTAAAACGTCCTGGAGCCATTAAGAGGCTCCAGCAGGATGTTTTAATACGTCTGCATGTCACTAAGTGGTTAAAGGGACTCCGAGGAGTAACAAAAACATAACCGGAAATTACCTGGGGCTTTCTCCAGCCCACCGTAGGTCGGGAGGTCCCCCGGCGTCCTCCTGGCTCCTCTCTGGGTCCCTCCGCAGAAAACACGACCGGCGACACCTGAACGGCCAAGCTCGTCGTCCTCACGCCGGTCGCTATGCGTCATCACGCCGGCCGCTACGCGTCATCACGCCGGTCGGCGTGACAGTACTGAGCATGGGCAGTTAAACCGTGCATATGCAGTACTGTCACGCCGGCCGCCGTGATGATGCGTAGCGGCCGCCGTGATGACGACGAGCGTGGCCGTTCAGGAAGTGTCAGCCCAACACTCGGCCCCGGTGTTGCCGGTCGTGTTTTTTTGCAGAGGGACCCAGAGAGGAGCCAGGAGGATGCAGGGGGACCTCCCGACCTACGGTGGGCAGGAGAGAGCCCCAGGTAAGTTCCGTTTTTGTTTTCTGTTACTCTTCGGAGTCCCTTTAAAGAGAACCCAGAAATACATACCGGTTCTAACCTAAGGAGAGGGAAGTCTATGAAACCTAATAAGGCTTCCCATGGTGTCCTCTGGTCCTCTACCGCTGCCTGGCACCCTCCAGCTGATTGGGGCCACACGGGCACCGCCATGTCTGCGCAGGAGCCAGCTTACTGTGCAGGCGCGGTCATACTTGTGCAGGCATAGTACGGCTGTGCTTGTCCTTGAAGAGGAGCGCAGCTCCAATCAGATTACCAACAAGCCCTTGTTGGTAATCTTTGCAGGGTCCATGAGCGGGGAATGGGGACAGGACAATGTCGTGGGTTGCCTCATTAGAATCCAGAGACGTCCCTCTTCTTAGGTAAGTATGTGATTTGTATACCAGAGCTTCGGGTTAGGTAAACTTTAATACTTATTGTGCAGATATCTACTGTTCACGTTACATGGCTGAAGGTATTTGTTATCTTTAAAATTTCAGGTAAAAAAAAGCATAGAATGCTGTTAAAATACAACTGAAGTTAGCGTTGTATGGAGACTGACATATTTATTTCCTTTTAAACAATACCAGTTGCCTGGCAGCCCTGATGATTTATTTGGCTGCAGAAATGTCAAAATAACAGCATAAACAAGCATGCAGCTAATCTTGTCAGAACAGACAATAATGTCAGAAACACCTGATTGGCTGCATGCTTGTTCAGGGTCTATGGCTAAAAGTATTAGAGGCAGAGGATAAGCAGAATAGCGAGGCAACTGGTATTGCCTAAAAGGAAATACATTTGGCTGCCTTCATATCCCTCTTGCTTCAGTTGTCCTTTAAAAAAAACATCATTGGATTGTTCTGAAACTGAATTATACCAAAAAGTGCAGT
Source organism: Hyperolius riggenbachi (assembly GCF_040937935.1). NCBI lineage: Eukaryota > Metazoa > Chordata > Amphibia > Anura > Hyperoliidae > Hyperolius > Hyperolius riggenbachi. The sequence goes on from NC_090657.1 coordinate 131,006,408, forward strand.
GTAATTTCAGTAAGATTTCTTTGTTAACCTGATCAAAAGCAAATTAAGTGTGCAACACTAGTCAAGCAAATCAAGTGCACAACTCTGAAACCAGGGTTTCTAGAGGAAGTCCACACAAACACAAGGAGAACATACAAACTCCTCACAGATAGTGTCTAGGCCAGGATTCAAACCTGAGGCTGGTTTCACACTGCATTTTGGTGGTAGCGGTATGGTCCTGGGACCGCACCGCATTGCACCACCAAAACCAGGCCTTTGTGGATTACTGCTTTGATACGTGGTAATCTCTGTCTGGCAGCAGGCCATACAGGAAATGAGGCTCTCTAGTGACTTGCGCGGAAGTGTATTGACCAAATACACTTCCACTCATGCGCAACGCGTAAAACTTGCGACGGTTGTTCAAAAACACGTGCTTTGCCATAGACTTACATGACTTCTGGTCTGCCGCACGTTGACGCAGGGCAACATGGGTATGATCTCACGTTAGATAGGGTACTATGGCAATGCGAACTACCCCATACACTTTCATTGCCCTAACATTAGGCTATGACAAAATGCCGCACCGTGCCATTGTGAAAGATCCCTCAAGCTCTGACACTGCATGACCAGAGAGTTACCCAACACACCACCATAGCATTTCTGAACATATAAAGATCTGGGTATTTCCTTCACCTCATATGAACTGAAGAAATTACTTGTGCTTGTGACAAAACATCTTTTTGAACACAAAGACATGTCCAGCTGAGACTACCTAATTTCCTTATATTTTCTTTTGATATTAGATGGTTGTGCAACTCTATAGCATGACTGAGACTAGAAGCAATAACATGACATAAATTATCAGGAAATAAATCTATTGTCTGAGCCTCACAGAAAATGGGCTTCTATGTTAGTGGTTAAACAATCTTCTAGTGCTTTCTGCATTTCCTGTCCTGTATTTTAGCATACGTTTAGAATGACACCCACATAGTTTAAGCTATAGTACTGATGTATCTGATAGACCGGAAACCACACTGAACTAAATGTAAGCAAACAGTTACACAAAGGGGGAGGACCTATGCGTTCAGCAGAAAAATAGCACATATCACCCAGCACAGAACAATGCAGCACTCATAACTATGTAAGAGAACGAGAAATCAGGGCATTTTCTAGCCTCTTTGACAACCCAGGCAAGAAGCTCCGTGTCACCCCCCCCCCCCCCCCCCCGGAAAAAAAACAAAACACAAACGCACTAGTGAATATGAACCATGTGGTGTATAAGGTGGATGCTTAATACATGGGGTCTCTAAGGTACATACAACCTTGATCTAGTGCCCAGCATCTCCTATCGCATGTAGCGTGATTACACGTGATATGTGAAGAGTGAGGTGCCATCACTACAGGGAGGGGAGGTGAGCGCACAGCTTCTGCTGCCGCTATACTTTGAATTTACACACTGGGCTGGGGGAGTCCAGGAGGGGGACAGATAGTGGCACAAGAGGACATAAGGAGGCACAGGGGGACAGAGGGAGGCACAAAGGGGCATAGAAGGAGCCTCGGCACAGTGGGGCAGAGGTAGCACAAGGGGACAGAAGGAGGCAGGGGGACAGAGGGAGGCACACGGGGGCAGAAAGAGGCACAAGGGTCAGAAGGAGTCACAAAGATGGACTGAAGGAGGCACAAAGGGGGACAGAATGAGGCACAAAGAGGGAGAGAAGGAGGCACAGGGGGACAGAAGGAGGCACAGGGACAGAGGGAGGCACGGGGAAAAAAGGAGGAGGTATGAGGGCCAGAAGGAGTCACAAAGGGGGACAGAAGGCGGAACCGGGGGACTGAAGGAGGCACAAAGGAGGGACAAAAGGAGGCCAGAAGCAGGCACAATGGAAGACAGAAGGAGGCACAAAGGGGGACAGAAGGAGGCACAGGGGTGCTGAAGTAGGCAGAGGAAGGAGGCAGAGGGGGACTAAAGGAGGAACAGGGGGACAGAAGGAGGCACATAGAGAGACGGAAGGAGGTACAGGGGGACAGAAGGAGGCACAAGGGCACAGAGGGAGAAACAATGGTTAACGAGATGGTACGGGGGGGGCAGAAGGAGGCACAAAGAGACAGAAGCGGGCATGGTGGGGACAGGAGGCACAAAGGGACAGAAGGACACACGGGGGCAAAGGTGGCACAGGGGACTGAAGAAGGCATGAGACAAAGGAAGACCGCAAGGGGGACAGAAGGAGGCACAGAGGGACACAGTGGAGGCTGCCTGCAACTTACACTATCTTGTGATGTCTCTCCAGGGACATGCTGCTGCTTCTCAGGACACCAAACTTTCTGCTGCTGCATACGAGCAGCAGAAGCAGGTGATATAAATCCCGTGGTGGTGGAGCTTAGTATGAGGTGGAGCTTCATTCATGGAAGGGGCTTAATCCAGGGGCATGGTGCCCCCCAGGACCAATGGCACGTCAAGCAATGGCCTGGAATGTTTTTGTGTAAAAATGGCCTTGAGAGAAATTATTTAAAATAAGTTACTAAAATAGCAGAATGCTTAAAAAGAATCTGTACTCTAAAATTCTTACAATAAAGAGCATACCATTCTATTCATTATGTTCTCCTGGGCCCCTCTGTGCTGTTTCTGTCACTCCCTGCTGAGATCCTGGCTTGTAATTGCCAGTTTTAGGCAGTGTTTACAAACAAAAGACATGGCTGCTAAATAGCATGTGATAGGCTGAGATAAGCTCAGTCTGTGACTCATACAGAGCCTGCAGAGGGCGTGGAGATGGTGTGTATAGCTTCTCCCTATCACAAGCAGAGCAGGACATTCTTGCCTGAGCCGACAAAGGAAAGAAGATTAGATTAGATAACAGAGATATTAAAGAGACAGTGTAACTAGGAAAGGCTGCAGTAAGACAGACCACATCAGAACAGGTTGACATCCGGTTATGCAAGGTTTCCTACCTCCTAGATGTTCCTGCTATCAAATCATGCACACTGAATGCTAGGATGAGTGGTAGCCCACTCATTCTCCCTTTAAAATCCTTGTTGAGTTGCAGCCAAACCACACAAACAGTAGGGTGGTCTATGTTGTTTATCACTCAAAGGGCTTGATTCACTAAGACAAATAGCATGCCTTATCAAAGTTAGCACACCTTATCAAAGTTAACACGCCTAATCAGAATAGCATAGCAAGCTCTACGAACCCGCAGGGGCTCAGGACAGGACGAGTGGAGCTCTCATCATCACCAATTAGCAGGCATAAGTTCGCTATGCTACTCTGCTAAGGCGTGTTAACTTTGATACGCCGTGTTAACTTTGATAAAGCGTGCTATTTGTCTTAGTGAATCAAGCCCAAAATATGGTATTTATCACATTTCAAATAACTATTATTACTATAGTATGCTCCTATATAATACTATAGTTTAATTGTTGGGAAGATAATGAAGAGGGTAAGTGCACTAAATCTTAAGTGGAATGGAGCTTTAAAGGGAAGGTCCGGGGTGATAAAATTCAAAAATCTACTTACCTGGGGCTTCCTTCAGCCCCTGGCAGCCGTCCTGTGCTCTCGCCGCAGCTAGGCTCCCCACCGGTGGCCCGGGTCCCCTCCAGTGCAAGATTCCTACTGCGCCTGAGCGAGCGGCTCTTGGACTCGCGCTGATGTCATCCGGACTGTACTGCATAGGCGCAGTAGTTCTGCGCCTATGCAGTACAGTCTGGATGACGTCAGTGCGACTGAAGCACAATCGATGCCGACATGGCGAGGTCGGCATCTGCACTGGAGGGGACTGGGAGCCACCGAAGCTGTGGCGAGGGCACAGGACGGCTACCAAGGGCTGGAGGAAGCCCTAGGTAAGTAGATTTTCGATTTTTTTAATCAACTCGGACCTTCCCTTTAAAGGGTACCTTTACTACTCTTGCTTAGCTACCCTTTTTTGGGGATATAGACAGGGTTTTTTTTCTTGCTTGAGAGGTAAAATTTAATCAAGATTTTAGCTTATGAAATTCAATTTCCCCAACACACGGACAACTAAAACAATTTAGACAGTGAGGCACACATGTTTTAACAAACATTTTATTCTTTGGTAAACCTTGGTACAATTAATGTGCCACTATCCTGTGCAGTCACCTTTAAAGCTAGGTGCCACCTGAATCACTCTAACAAACCTCAATCGTAATGGCATGGGACCCCCAAGTAGTTCATCAAGAGTCAATACAGCTTGATCTTACAGTAAATAACATAATCAGTTAGACCATTGTTTTTTGCACTTTTTGGAACACTTATTTTCATAGAGGCCATTGACAAATATCAAGTCTTTATTGACAAACGCTATTCAACTTTTCTTGGTAGAGGTTTCTTTATGCTTCCACATAATCTAGCATAGGGATGAGTGAAACTGCCTCTGAAGCCCCATACACACACTCAACAGCCGTCTTTTATGCAGCACAATTATCAAACAACTTTTGTTGAAACTTTTGTTGAAACAACCCAAAAAAAGTTGCTTGCTATTGTTCACACAACTGATAAGACTAATAAGACAACAATCCAACAGTTGGATTGACGTTTTATCAGTTGTGTGAACAATAGCAAGCCACTTGTTTCACAACAAAAGTTGTTTGATAATTGTGCTGCATAAAGGCGCGTACACACACCTAATTCCTTCAAACGACAGGTCGTCAAACCCGCCTGCGGGGCTGTCGTTCTGCCGACAGTTTGCCGTGTGTACAGTCTGTTGGCAGGCTAATAAGGCTGGTTTTGACTGATCTGCTCGGCGGATCGGTCAAAACCAGCCTTATCAGCCTGCCGACAGACTGTACACGCGAGGAAACTGTCGGCAGAACGGCTTTCCCGCAGACCCGAAGGAATCATCCGTGTGTACGTGCCTTAAAAGACCGCTGTTGAGCGGGTGTATGGTGCTTAACAGCAACAATTTCCTCTAACTTCAGCGGTACAGTAAATTTTGGGCAAACCAATTTTGTGAATCCAATTACAATAACAAAACCCCTATACATGTTGGAATCACCAAATTTGCTAGGTACAGCATGTGTAGGAGATCAATGACAACAAGGGGAAAATAAAAAAAAAATACCTTGTGGTTTTCCAGAAAATGGCAGTTAAAGGGACAGCAGGCAAATAGGATTTTTGTGTGATGAACAGCATACAAAAGGGAGTATAAACATTAGGCCATGGAGGCAGTACCTGCGATTGAAAAATGATGGCACTACGTGTGAAAACCTATCAGCAGCAGCATGGAGCGGGGGCACAGCTGCACTCCCATAGGGGGCACCCTTTACAATGACTGTGCCGAGCACTAGTAAGCACCTGGCCGGTTCATGGGAGCAGCTGACAGGCCGTGAATTCACCACCTTCATGCAAAAGGGGCAAAATGCATTGTAAAATGCTGAAAATTTAGTTTACAGAGAAGATGAAATTATCTTCTAGGAGATAACTCAGGTGACAAAATTAATTGCATATGGGCCCTTATCTGTTTTCTTGTGAATTCGTTTTTTTCAGAGCTGTGATGAAAAATAACTAAGGTGAGCTTTGTGAATCAATGTCATGTAAGAGAGAAATATAGGATTATACTATACCTTGAGATTTTCTATAGCAATACAAGCAATTCAAGCCTCAGAAGGAAGACTACAGAGTTATCAGACAAGTGTTGGCAAAGAAAGAAAGCATTGGACGTCAGTGACTGGGGTATTTTAGCATGCATGAAACCTCTGTATCTCATTATAGACAATTTTCCACAAATAAACAAGCAATCTTTTCCAGCATGCAAAGCCAGTCACCTAAGTTAGAGAGAAAGACCGAGGAGGAAATGGAGAGGTTTGTGCCTGGCCAGATTTGATATAAAAAAAACTTTGCTAACTTTCATGCTTTTCTTCCACATTAAAAAACAGAAAGCCTCTGGTTAAGGGTGGCATTTGTTGGTTTTGGTTTAGTACAAAGGTATTTAATTGCTGGCCTGCCTGCTTGGGTCTGATGTTTTTGTCCAGTTCTCCAAGTGGAGCAAATACACAGTGACTCATTTCAGCACTCTACTTACCCTCTCTATCTATATTACTTTCTTGCCAGCTGAAGTTGTTGCCATACATTTGACAGCAGTCTGCTTGATACCAGTTACTGTTATACTAGATCAATAAAGGGCAAATTTCATGATAAACCTATATAGAATTGAAGTCAGAAGCCTGTGTACACAAGACTTTAGGAGAGCTGATTCATACTGAGTGACTTACTACTGTAAATTAAAGTACTGTATAACTGTACTTATGCAGTGGCGTAGCTATAAACCTTGGAGTCCCGATGCGGAATTTGGAACCCGGGCCCCCCCATCCTACATTAAATAACCAGGTATAAGTACCTCCAGTATAGTTAGGCAGGAATAGGTGCCCTCAGTATAGGGTAGCCTAGAATAGGGGCCCCCAGTTTTGGTAGCCAGGTATACAGTGGGAAGCGAAAGTTTGGGCAACATTAATCGTCATGAATTAAATTTATAAATTGTTGGTTGTTACAATAAAAAATGGCAGTTAAATATATCATATAGGAGACACACACAGTGATATTTGAGAAGTGAAATGAAGTTTATTGGATTTACAGAAAGTGTGCAATATTGTTTAAACAAAATAAGGCAGGTGCATAAATTTGGGCACCACAAAAAAGAAATGAAAGCAATATTTAGTAGATCCTCCTTTTCCAGAAATTACAGCCTCTAAACGCTTCTTGTAGGTTCCAATGAGAGTCTGGATTCTGCTTGAATGTATTTTGGACCATTCCTCTTTACAAAACATTTGTAGTTCATTAAGGTTTGATGGCTTCCAAGCATGGACAGCGCTCTTTAACTCACACAACAGATTTTCAGTTATATTCAGGTCTGGGGACTGAGATGTCCATTCCAGAACATTGTACTTGTTCCTCTGCATGAATGCCTTAGTGGATTTTGAGCAGTGTTTAGGGTCGTTGTCTTGTTGAAAGATTCAGCCTCAGCACAGCTTCAGCTTTGTCACTGATTCCTGGACATTGGTCTCTAGAATCTGCTGATACTGAGTGGAATCCATGCATCCCTCAACTTTGACAAGATTCCCAGTCCCTGCACTGGCCCCACAGCCCCACAACATGATGGAACCACCACCATATTTTACTTTAGGTAGCAGGTGTTTTTCTTGGAATGCTGTGTTCTTTTTCCTCCATGCAGAACACCCCTTGTTATGCCCAAATAACTCAATTTTAGTTTCAGCAGTCCACAGCACCTTATTCCAAAATGAAGCTGGCTTGTCCAAATGTGCTTTAGCATACCTGAAGCAGCTCTGCTTGTGCTGTGGGTGGAGAAAAGGCTTCCTCTGCATACAGCATCTCCTTGTGTAAAGTGCGCCAAATGGTTGGACGATGCACAGTAACTACATCTGCAGCAAGATGATGTTGTAGGTCTTTGGTGCTGGTCTGTGGGTTGACTCTGACTGTTCTCACCATTCGTTGCTTCTGTTTATCTGAGATTTTTCTTGGTCTGCCACTGTGAGCATTAACTTGAACTGAGTCTGTGGTCTTCCATTTCCTCAATATGTTCCTAACTGTGGAAACATACAGTTGAAATCTCTGAGACAGCTTTCTGTATCCTTCCTCTAAACCATGGTGGTGAACAATCTTTGTCTTCAGGTAATTTGAGAGTTGTTTTGACACCCCCATGTTGCTACTCTTCAGAGAAAATTAAAAGAGGAGGGAAACTTACAATTGACCTCCTTAAATACTCTTTCTCATAATTTGATTCGCTTGTGTATGTAGGTCAGGGGTCACTGAGCTTACCAAGCCAATTCGAGTTCCAATAATTAGTTCTAAAGGTTTTGGAATCAATAAAATGACAAATGTATGCACCTGCCTAATTTTATTTAAACAATTATTGTGCACTTTCTATAAATCCAATACATTTCATTTCACTTCTCAAATATCACTGTGTGTGTTTCCTATATGATATATTTAACTGACATTTTTTATCGTAACAACCAACGATTTATACAGGAAATTCATGATTAACAAGGTTGCCCAAACGTTCGCATTCCACTGTAGGTGCTCCAAAATAGGAAACCCAGGAATAAGTGCTCCCAGTATAGGTAGCCAGGAATAGGTGCCTCAGTAGAGGTAGCCTGGCATAGGTGCCTCAGTATAGGTAGCAAGGAATAGGTGCCCCAGTATAGGTAGCCAGGAATAGGTGCCCCAGTATAGGTAGCCAGGAATAGGTGCCTCAGTATCGATAGTCAGGAGTAGGTGCCTCAGTATAGATAGCTAGGAGAAGGTGCCTCAGTATAGATAGCCAGGAATAGGTGCTTCAGTATAGATAGCCAGGGATAGGTGCCTCAGTACAGATAGCCAGGGATAGGTGCTTCAGTATAAATAGCCAGGGATAAGTGCCTCAGTACAGATAGCCAGGGATAGGTGCCTCAGTATAGATAGCCAGGGATAGGTGCCTCTGTATAGATAGCCAGGGATAGGTGCCTCGATACAGATAGCCAGGGATAGGTGCCTCGGTACAGATAGCCTGTGATAGGTGCCTCGGTACAGATAGCCAGGGATAGATGCCTCGGTACAGATAGCCAGGGATAGGTGCCTTGGTATAGCCAGGGATAGGTGCCTCGGTATAGACAGCCAGGGATAGGTGCCTCGGTATAGATAGCCAGGAATAGGTGCCTCAGTATAGATAGCCAGGAATAGGTGCCTCAGTATAGGTAGCCAGGCGGAGGGGGGATGCAGCAGCATGCACCAGCAGCAGCAGAGGGAACATCATATACTCACTTCTCCGCGATCCATGCACTGCATCTACTTACTTCTTCCTGTTCTTGTGTTCCATCTCACAGTAAGAGCGCTCCTCACAGTAAGGGGCACTGTTACTGTGAGCTGGAACGCAGGATAGGAAAAAGTTTGTAGATGCAGTGCGTGGATCGTGGCAAAGTGAGTATTTGATGTTCCCTCTGCTGCTGCTGGTGCGTGCTTCTGCATCCCCTCACGCAGCTTGTGAGGAGGACAAGCGGGCCCCTTAGAGGTCCCGGGCCCAGTCGCACAGGCAACCGCTGCGACCGTGTCTCATACACCCTATACTTATGTAAGAACTATCTTTACTACTCCCCCCTTCCTTTCCCTTCAAGTGTATGGCTAGCAAATTAAACCTTAAACCTAAACCACACGATACAATAAAACGATCCGATTCTTCAGCAATTCGATAAAAACGATCGTATGTCTCGAAAAAATCAAAAGCTTTTTTTTTTCATTCAACTGAAAAATCCAAATGGATTTCCCTTTTTTTCGATTTAGATCGATCCGGAATGCCAGATATGTCTATTCAATTTCTACTAAAGATTATATGGTGTGTGTTGGATTGTCAATTTATTAATATACACACCCTAACAATTTTCTCAGATTTTCCAATCATTTTTATCATAATTGGGGAAAAATTTAACATATATGTGTGTGGCACATTGGTCATATTTTTGAAATGTTACAATCAGTCAGAAAAATGGATTGCAATTCTTAAATTGAACAGATATTTATAAAATTGTATGGTGTGTGGCCACCTTTACTACCTGCCGACCGGCTAACGCCAATGGGAGTGGCCGCGGCGTCAGCCCCAGGACCGCCTAACGCCAATTGGCATCAAGTCCTGGGGCTCTGTTTTGCAGGAGATTGCGCATCTCCTGCTTGGGGGCGGAGCTCCGCCCCCTCTTCAGTCTCTGAGTGGCAATCCTTCTCCTCACATGGCAGAGTAGTGCAGCGCATAAGTTTAATATTTGCCTGCTCCAAGGATGCATTGTCTCTTCTGATCTTTCTGGCAGTCTCATACTCTATGCTTCCAAACCTCCTTCTCTTGATGATGTGACATTCCCCAGGAGATAGAGGTATGCAGCATAGAGTGTGTGCCTATCAGGAAGATCAGAGGAGACCTAAAACAGCACTGGAGCCGGTAAATATTAAACTATTCCACTGTGCTTCTCTGCAGAAAAGGGACAAACAGCCGCCCCCCCCCCCCCCCAGTAGTTACGCCACTTAGTTTGAGGCTGCTTAATAAATGTTAAATCTTAAAAAACAATTGGCCCATGACTTACACTATGCTTTAGATATTGGTTCCTTGCGTGAATCAGTGTTCAACTACTTACTCCATTTATGTTTACACATGGCATTGTAAATGAATTGTTGCCTTGTATGTCACACCTTTCCACTATGTCATACAGGTATACACTTCTGATCTGAGAAAACAGGGGCAACAGGGGAAACCCTCTACCGAAGATTGCAAGTCTATAATCATCAGTATACAACCAATGCTACATCACAAAGCAGTAGTCTGGGTAGCCCAGAAGGAAACAGAGATAGAGGAAAGTCTGGGAGGGCCTGGTGGAAGGTTGTGGGATGCTGGGAGAGGCCGATGAGCATAAGAAGCATAGTGTTGATGCTCAGGAAGGACCTCTGACATTTGTGAAGTCATTTCCCAAGTTCCTGTGTCAGCCACTCTCCCAGAAGAGGAAGTAGGTTCAGCCAGGGTTTATGCAAACACCCCTTTATCTGTTTCTCTCTGAAAACCTGAAGCCAGTTGACAGATCTAAAGAAAGGCAGAAATAACTAGGAAACTGTACATTTTAACACACTGTATAAAACCCTGATGGAAGCACAATACAATGCAAAGTAAATATGTATAAAGAACAACAAACTGAATGTTGACAAAATGACGAAAAGCTTGTAAAGTGACCTGAATTATAACGTGTTCAATATCCATTTTCTTACATGAAGACAGTTCAGGCTTTTGAAGTATTTCCTGGGCCCAACAGGAAATGAAAAAAATGTTACTAGGTGTCATATTCACTAGAGTTTATGGGCAGACACCATTGTTTATGATGCCAGAAACCACTGTACCTTTGTTATATTTCCAATACTTTCCTGTGTGCCAGTGAGTCTTCAAAAATGTCAAGTGAAATCTGCTTGCAGCTCTGCCCAGCCCTATCCTGCTGGTAATAGACTGATGTCACCATATTTTTAGCCCCTAAAAATGAATATGCAAATAATGACTCTTCTCTGGGTCACTATTTACATAGAAGTCAATCACCCACATATTCCTGACTGCTAGTTTAGTCACATTACTGTATGCCATGAGTTCAGAGGACACAGCTATGCTTTTATGAGCAGGAAGTTCATCTTTCTATAGTAATTGCTGTTTAATAAGAATAACTGGCTTCACAAATGAAAAATCACTGGGTGAATTGTATGTCCACATGCAGTGCTTTGCATTCACTATATCATGCTGACATCTATTGAAAATTCATGTGCTTTGTGTAGTAGGAATAGATCCATTTTTGGATAGGATCCTGAGAGGGGATCTATTTTTTGCCACATTGGGTAGCAATGTTCAAATGTAAGCCCACTTCAGTTTTGAAAGCAAGACTAATACTTCCTAAGTTTAAAGCAATCATGTAGTAAAAGCAACAACAAAAAAAGTCCCCTAATGGTCACTTATCTAGGTAGAGCGATAATCTGTCATCTTCCTCCTAGCCATTCCAGCACGGAGACTGGAAGTCTATAAACCAGTTGACTGCAGGTGCAGATGGCTCGTCCCTGCACACTAAGGCCCAGTGCACACCAAAACCGCTAGCAGATCGTCAAAACGCTAGCAGTTTTGGGAGCAGAGAGCAGATATTTGGCCGGGTGCACACCAAGCGGATTTTGTATGCGATCCACCAGCCGCATCAGCCAGTGAAAACGCTTGGCTATTGTATTTCAATGTGTGGTGCACACCGCGGTTTGAGGTTTTTTAGCAAACCGCAAACGCAGGAGGCGCGTTTGCGGCTTGGCAAAAACCTCAAACCGCCGGTGTGCACCATCCCATTGCAATACATTAGCCAAGCATTTTTCCAGGCGGATGTGGCCGGCGGATCGCTCCAAAAACCGCTCGGTGTGCACTGGGCCTAACTCAGGGCTGAATGGGCTCGGCTATTTCTGCTGAGTGGTGGCTCTGTGCTACCTGTTTCTGCAGTGCGGCCGCACTCGTTCTCGTACGGTAGAGCAGCCGTGAGCTTCAGGAGTCCCAGCGCTGGAACAACCTGGCGGAGGGAGACGGGGGAAGTATTTGGTGGATCCAGAAGCTTCCCTTTACCGCGGTAAGTATCTGTTTATCTCTCTTTTTTCTTTGAAGCTTACTTGACACATGAAACACACCCGTGCAGTGTGGCCATGCTTGTGCACGGAGGTGCCCGTGGAGCGTGTCCACAAGCAATATTCAGGAGGATCGGGAAGCCTCTGAACTATCCAGAAACTTCTCTCTACTGAGGTATCTACCTTTTTTGAAATTTACTTGAGGTATGCTATAAAGTTGCTGTTATACTTTAAAAGGCCTTCACAGACTAGCCTGCAGATTTGGTTTGTGTCTAACTTGTCAGAGTTAGCTTGGAATGCAGCTGAGCAAAGTTGGGTCAGGTTACTGGCTGAGCTCTCTACAGCTACAGGTACCTGAAATTCAGGGCTGAGCAGACAGAGTTGTTGCAGATATTTGTCATGTATTGTTCTTGGAAACAGTTGCAGATTAATTAAAAAATAGCAGAAAAAAAATCTCACTCAGAAAACTGAAAAAAATAAGTTCAGCAAATGTTACTATGTAATGAATAATGTCCGTATATCTTCTCCAGCAAGCTTAAGGCTGGCTGGTCATGTTGAACCCCCTGACGTCCAGTAAAACATCAGGCAGCTGTACGACATCCCACAGACTCCATTTGGCTGGGAATAGATCAGATATTAATATTTGTGAGAGGTGATGTAAAGTAGTTGGGGTGGGGCAGACTGCTGTGAAAATCCTTTTTGTCTAAAAGATGGGTTTTATGTTCCCCAAGCCCAGTTTCTATCATAGAAATCATAAGCTTCCCTCTCAGTTTCTAAATAAGAAAATGATCACCATAGATTACTCCAGCCCTTAAAGGGAAAATTTCCCTTAGTTACAAAATTGCCAGAAATATAAACTAGTGCTGCACAAGTCTTTTTTTTTTTGAAATCTTAATGTTATTAAAAAAGTAACTTTCTATTTCAAGCCATCTATTTTCAGTAAGCTAAAATTTCAGTCATGGTAACAGTATTCTGCTTGGAGCACCATTGACATAAGTCTGCCCAGCCACAGAAGTAATTAGTTGCACAGGGCAGGAGACTTCGTTAAATGTTTTCATTCTCTGGACTTATCTAGTAACTGGCAGCAAACTTTGACACTCTTGCCTGCCAGGCTCCCTATGGAATAATTTTATATCCACATGCAAAGTCATGAAGCTGAAATAATGTTTGTCATGTATACTTGCAATATGTGGAGAGAAAGCATTGCATTTTCCCCAAGAAAAGTGGAATTTCCCTTTAAGGCCTTACATTCCTGCCAGAGTAAACGAAGTCTGAAGGAATAAACTTTTCAGATAAATGTTTAAAAAATGACCATAGCTGTGTCTGCATGACTCTAAGCTAACCTTCATAAAGAAAACGGTTTATCTCACAAAGTGACCATACCATACAGTGTCACCATTATATATGGAATCTCTGGGTCACCAGAGGTAAGTGTGTGCTCGCACCAAGGTGCAGAGTCTGAGGACAGCCCAGACTTCTCCAGTACTTCTATAGGCTAGCTTCAGAATTTATAAGATCTGTCATGGTGAAACCTTTGACATTCCTTACTGAAGGCAGCTGATGGGTAGTCTGAGGCCAAATGAGTCTCTGGCCCACACAGCAGTATGTCCCCTTTTGATACAGAGGTCTATTTATAAAGCAGCAGAAAACTGCTACTTAGGGGCTGATTAAACTAAAGGTGGCCACTAACGATCCAGTTTCTAGCGCAAAATCGTTAGAGCGGAAATTCTGATCGCAAGTGAAATCGTTCACGACACCATCAACGAACCAATCTTTGCTTCCTATCTATCACAACCAACAAGAAAATCCAAATTTTGGTTTGATGAAATTCCAATCGGACGACTATTTTTATAATCATTCGTAATCGATTGTACCCATTAACGGAGATTATTTACAACCAATCCGATCAGAATTTCTGATCGCTCAAATGTTTTTTCCCTAGAAATGGGACCGTTAGTGGCCACCTTTAGATATGGTGTAACTAATCTGTAAAGGCCCGTTTCCACTAGCACAGAAATTGGGCCGAATCTGCAGAGTTTCCCTACAGGCAAATCACGCAGGTAAACTCTGCCATCCTCTATAATAAAACCCCTGTGTCCCTGCGTCACGCTGTCCCTGTGTAGCTTAGTCCGTGCTTTTTGCTACTGCGCATGTGCGCAGCACGGACCCAGCCTCACAGAGACAGGAGGACAGGGCCAGGGAACTGGGCGGCCGGGTGTGTGTGCGGCGGGTGCGCGCGCACGCACAGTAACATGCGGCGGCGAGAAACAGACCCTAGAGCCCGTTTTTAAACGGGCTTGGGTCTACTAGTAGGGAATAATGCTGCCACCATCCGAATTGTTTGCTATAGCGATTCGGCCAACATTGCAGCAGTTTTCGTGTGAGTTGGCGGCAAATCCCATAGCCGTGCATGGCATGGTTTCCGGGATTCGGCTGCGTACTCGTAGAAGAGGAAGTGCTGCTGCGCGTCCCGTAGGATGCGCTGCGGCTAGCTGATGGTGATGGTGATGCTGTGATCATGTCTAATTCCTGCATCCTGTGTAGGCTAAACCAGGAAGCTCAAGACATGATGACACAACTGCTTTACCTAGACTTCATCATTATGTACAGAAAACTGATAATCTCCAATCATCATCATCATCAATCTAAATCAGCATCACAAAAAGCTATATAGCAATGTAGGGACTTGTAAGGTGACTGACTTAGCTTTATTAAGGCTCTAGAGGGGGTTAGGGAAAAAAGGGCCAAAGTAAAAACCAGGAGCTTCAGAGGTATTTTAAACAGTCCCATCACAGACCTGATGGCAGCTGGAATACATGCAACTCCTAATTTTAGCCTGTAGGGGGAACTGACACACAACACTAAAGGTGCCCATACACTCGTCAGATTGGCAGGAGATAGATAAGAAATGCATCTGATGATCTATCTGATGTGTTTTTAGAACATTTTTTACCAGGATAGAATTTCAATAGATTTCAGTTTGAAATCTATTGAAATTCGATCTGATGGCATTTTTTTGCCATCAGATTTCCATTAAGGCCAATGCAAAATGATAAGCAATCTCATCAGATCGACCTAAATTTTCCACCCTGCCAGTTCGATGGAAATCCATCGAAATCGATCAAAATCGGCCATCGATCGATCGATTGGCCAACCGATTTGCGATCGATCGATCTGGATCGATCGGTCGGCCACAAAATGGGCCCCTTTAGTCTAGGAAGACCGGAATCAGAGAGGCCTAGCATTGAAAGCAAACCTGCAGTGAGGAAACTCACTTCAGGTTTGATACAGACCTAAGTAGAGGAAAAGCTCGGTATACCATAGAGCCTTTTCCCAGTCTTCCGTCCATCTTGACTTTCCTGTGTCATCCCTGGTTGAAGTTATTTAAAGGGACCCTGAGCAGTAAAAATAAACAAAATTGGTACTTACCTGGGGCTTTCTCCATCCCACCATAGGTCGGGAGGTCCCTCGGCGTCCTCCTGGTCCCTCCACCGCATACCGCACCGGCGGCGTGACAGTACTCCGCATGCGCGGTTAAATCGGGCCTGCGTGAATAAACCAGTACTGTCACGCCGGCCGCCATGATGACGCGCAGCGTGATGATGAAGAGCGCCACCGATCAGAAAGTGGGAGCCCGACACCCGGCCCGGGAGTCGCCAGTGTGGTATGCGGCGGAGGGACAGGGAGAGGAGCCAGGAGGACGCCGGGGGACCTCCCGACCTAAGGTGGGCTGGAGAAAGCCCCAGGTAAGTACCAATTTAGTTTATTTTTACTGCTCAGGGTCCCTTTAAATAACTTCAACCAGGGATGACACAGGAAAGTCAAGGGTCCCTTTAACCTGCTAGGTCTTTAACACTGTTTGTGTAGCCTTCAGAACTACTTACGTCTCTGATTGATTCCAAAGACGGCGCATGCGTACTGCACATGTGCTTGCCTGCACTGGTAGATATGCTGAACGGATGTGCCACTCTTTGGAACTACCCAAGGATGCAAGTAGTTCTGAAGGCTGCCTGATGCATACCGAATAACTTCAACCAGCAACAGCCCAGGAGTGACTGGATGGATCGAAAAAGATCCATTTTAACCAGAGCCTTCCTTCTACTTAGGTGAGTATGAAACCAGAGGTAAGTTTCCTCACTTCAGTTTCCCTTTCGGCTGTTAGAAATAGTGTTTAAGCACTTCACCCCCCAGGGTTTTTACCCTAACGGACCAGAGCAATATTCACCTGTCAATGATCTTCCCTTTCATTTGCCAATAACTTTTTCAATACTTATCACAACAAAATGATCTATACCTTGTTTTTTCCCCACAGATTAGGCTTATTGGGGGTGATGTTTGTTTTCAGTAATTACTTTACTTTCTATTCATTTTAAAGGGAAAGACAAGGAAAAAAAATAAAAAAATACACAATTTCTCCAATTCCATCCCCTATAGTTTTAAAATAAACAATGCTATCATACATATAACCCACACATTTTGTCTGCCTATTTGTCCTGGTTATCAAAAGGTTTGAATTATGCCCCTAGTACAAAGTATAGTGACAATATATTTTTGGGAAATAAAGGTGTATGTTTTCTATCTTGTGGTTTTTGTTTTCTCTTTGCACACTACCAATGATTACAAGCCCTTATTAGCAAAAATAAGAGTAACACACCCTCATGGCATACATATTTAAAAAAAAAAAACTGAGGCCTTAAAGTAACTATTTATGCATTCTCTTTTCAATTCTGTCACTTTTTTTTTTTTTTACAAGTGTTTTATTTTGGTACAAAGTATATGAAAATAACAATTTTATTGCTTCTCATTCAGCTTGCAGCTAAAAAGAAATTCAAATGTCATACGCCTCAGATCTCAAACACTCAAATTCTATTCTTTCGATTGTCACAATTAAAATGATACCCTATATACATAATCAGATAGCTTTGTGGCCATGCAATACACACTTAAAGGATCCCCGAAGTGACATGTGACATGATGAGATAGACATGTGTATGTACAGTGCCTAGCACACAAATAACTATGCTGTGTTCCTTTTTTTTTTTGTTTCTCTGTCTGAAAGAGTTAAATATCAGGTATGTAAGTGGCTGACTCAGTCCTGACAGGAAGTGACTACAGTGTGACCCTCACTGATAAGAAATTCCCCTTTTTATCTCTTTCCTGCCCTCAGAATCCATTTTCTGCTAGGAAAGTATTTTATAGTTGGAATTTCTTATCAGTGAGGGTCACACTGTAGTCACTTTCAGTCTGAGTCAGGACTGAGTCAGCCACTTACATACCTGATATTTAACTCTTTCAGGCAGAGAAAAAAAAAAAGGAACACAGCATAGTTATTTGTGTGCTAGGCACTGTACATACACATGTCTGTCTCATCATGTCACACGTCACTTCGGGTATCCTTTAACCATAAGCAGCACCAATTGATTTTTCAAGACCATTTTTTGCACCAAAAGAAATACAGTCATTCTTTCTTAGAAAAGCCAATGGAGTGTCTGAACAGTCAAGAAAAGCCATAAATGTGACCATTCTGAAAACTAGATACTCAGGCCTACTCAAATATACATATTTTGTATAATTTGTACTTATGCGGTTTTGCTAAAATTGTACCATAGCTTTGAAAACTGTATTTTTTTTTTACAATTTTTGTCAGTTTGGCAAACACAAAAAAAAATTGGAATGAATAAGAGCCTTTTTACACTTGATCCGCTACGTTTGGCATGCGTATGTGTTAGTACGCGTTGGTATGCGTTTTTCCCCCCAAATGTAATAGAAAACCTATTCCACACGCTGGCATCTGCAAAAAAAGATTACTGTACTCTTTTTTTGCGGATGGCAACGTGTTGGAATATGTTTTCTATCACATTTGGGGGGAAAACGCGTACCAACGCTTACCAATGCTTACAAACGCGTACTAACGCATACGCATGCCAAACGCAGCGGATCCAGTGTAAAAGGGCTCGTAGGCCTCAGCTCTCAAACAAACCAAATTTTATTCTCTCGCTTGTCACGGTGCAAATGATACCCTATGTACACAATCAGATAGCTTTTTGGCCACGTAATACACGGTTAACCATGAACAGCACTAATTGATTTTTCAAGGCCATTTTTTCCCACCAAAAGTAATACAGTCATTCATTCTTAGCAAAGCCCATGGATTGTCTGAACAGTCAAGAAAAGCCACAAATGTCACCATTCTGAAAACTAGAGACCCAGGCCTATTCAGATATAAATATTTTTTAACATTTGTACTTATGTGGTTTTGCTGCAATTGTACCATAACTTTGAAAATGGTAATTTTTGTGCAGTTTTTTTCCACATTGGCACAAAAAAAATAAATAAATAATTAAATAGGCATCATCTCTCAAACACCCCAAATTCTATTCTCTCTCTTGTCAGGGCTAAAATCATAACCTATATACATAATTAGTTAGGTTTTTGGGCACCTGACAGACTGTAAACTACTGTGCTAAAGGCCCTTTTTTCACCAAATCTAACAATGTAATATTTTTTTATCAAAGGCCCTGGAGTGACAGAACATTTGATACATGTCATTAATGTTACCATTCTGAAAACTAGAATGGGTTCATCCCCCGGAAACGTCCTGCGCATGCGCAGTATGATATTTTCTCCTTCTGCGCATGCACAATACACTCACGGAGGTGGGAGCATGGATGAGGACGTGCGCAGCCAGGGCCTTGCAGGCGCAGTTGCCGGCGAGTAGCTTTGTCGCCAGAATTTAAACTAAACCACTGCTGCTAGAAGCCCCAGGTGACTGAAACTCTTCTTAATGTTTAGTTAAGGTTCCCTTTAGGCAGGGAACACACTAGAAGCGTTTGTGCACGTTTTGCCACGGACGGCAAAATGCACACAATTCTACAGTGCACACGCACCTGCTTCAGCACATGCACGCTCCTGCATTTGCTCTTTAAGGCAGGGAACACACTTGAAGGGCCGTTTGCCCCTGCGATTCCCGGGGGCTTCGTCGATAATGTTTAACACAAATGTTTTCCGTGAACATTTCCGCATTTGCGGTGTCATGTACTTTATGCAAATGTGTGCACCATGCAGACAAAAAGCAGAAAGCTGTGCAATTTAAAAACACACGGAGGTTAAGGTTCCCTTTAGGCAGGGAACACACTAGACGCGTTTGTGCTTGCTTTGCCATGGACAGCAAAATGTGCACGATTCTACAATGCATATGCACGTGCATTCACATGTGCACGTGCTCCCGCACATGCACTTTAAGGCAGAGAACACACTTGCAGGGCTGTTATCCCCTGCGATTCTGGGTCTTTTCTGACTTTTTTGTTTGTGTTTAATGCAAAGGTTTTTCCATAAACGTTTCCACATTTCTGCGTTTGCTGTGGCATGTACTGTATGCGAACATGTGTGTGTCGTGTGGAAAAAAAGCAGAAAGCTGTGTGACTTAAAAACGTGCAGAAGTTAAGGTTCCCTTTAGGTAGGGAACACACTAGATGCATTTGTGCGCATTTTCCCACGGACGGCAAAACACACATGATTCTACAAGCTATTGAAGTCAATAGCCTTGTGCGGGAAATGTGTGTCGCAACTGTTTGTTCATGTTTAGCATTTTTCCACGCATTGTTAAACTACACAACTTTCCGCTTTTTGCCGCACGACATGCACATTCGCATAATGTACATGCCATCAGAAATGTGGAAACGTTCCTGGAAAAACCTACACGTTAAGCACAAACGCAAAAGTCGACAGAAACCCGGGAATCACAGGGGAAAACGGCCCTGCAAGTGTTTACCCTGCCTTAAAGAACAGATGCAAGGTGAAAAAAAGATCTATCTACCTTGGGCTTCCTCTAACCCCTGGCAACCTCTGTCCCTCGCCGCAGTTCTGCCTCCGTTGCAGATGCCGACCTCGTCAGGCTGTATCCTTTAATCGCTTGGCTGCGAGCGCTTGGCTGTGACACTCGTGATCATGCTCACGTAGCCTGGAGCATATTCCCCAGGCACAGGAGTACTGCACCTGTGCAGAATGCTCCAGGCCATGTGCGTGAGCACGATCGCAAGCAGCGTGGCCAAGCGCTCGTGCAGGCACAGAAGATGCTGACCTGGCAAGGTCGCATCTGCAGCGGAGGGGATCCCGGGACGCTAGAGCTGCGGCAAGGGACAGATAGGCTAAAAGAAGCCTCAGGTTGTCTTTTAAAGTGCATATTAGTTTGCGCGGGCAGTGTCGCTCGCTGCCCTCAATCATGAATTAGAGTAAATCCGGTCACGGCAGAATCGAAATACAGATATGCCATGATCGTGATCTGGTTTTGAATCGGAGCACCGCATTCTACTTAGATTTTAGCTGTGATTACATCTAGAATCCGTGATCACGGCCGTGATTACGGATTTGACTTTAACATTAATAGCAAAGCCCCCATACATGCTACAGTCACCAAAAGTGCATGGATTATAAGTGGCTACAACTTAAAAAAATGTTTTCGAAAAAAGACCTAATAGTGTTTGAGAAAATAAATTTTAACATCTCAAATTATAAAAGTATTGCTGATTAAAAACTGCCAAAAAAAAAGGTGAAGAACCACTAGAATATGACATATTTTCAGTTGTTTCACACTTTTTGGTTATGTACTATACTTCCACATGTGTTAATTCATAGTTTGGATGCCTTCAGTGTGAATGTACAATGTTCATAGTCATGAAAATAAAGAAAACTCTTGGTACTTATCCGTTAGCCAGGAACATCCGGCAGGTGGCGACAAAACTCCACCAGAGTTACATCTTTCCCTACTATTCATGTCGGCCTGGAGGGGGAATAGTAATTAGCGCCACCCAGGGCCGGGCCAAGGCAGAGGCAGGAGAGACTCCAGCCTCAGGGCGTAGTGTAGGAGGGGGCGCACAACTCACTCAGCTATCATTCCCCTATTGTGTTTGAAGCAGAGAGCAATAAGAAAAGGGGATACATGGCAGTGACTGCAAGCCAGATAACTAGAGATTACGGTGTTGGGGGCCCTGGGGCGCCTCTTAGTCTAATAGCAATCAGTGTGTGACGGCTGGGGTGGAATGTGGAATGGATGTGGGGGGGCGCACTTTGGAGTCTCAGCCTTGGGTGCTGGAGGACCTTGTCCCGGCTCTGGCGCCACCTGTCGGATGCGCCCGGCTAACGGATAAGTACCAAACTCTTTTATAGAGATGTCGCGAACGGTTCCCGAACCGTTCACCGGCGAACATCTCAGCATCTCTGAGCCCTGTACTACTTCCGGGTCGCTATGACCTGAAGTATTACGCCTGCGCATGAGTGACGTCACGCTCATGCGCAGATAGTGCCCGGCAACAGGAGCGCGATATAGGACGCGCAGCGCAGGCGTACTACTCCAGGTCTTAGCGACCCGGAAGTAGTACAGGGCCCAGAGAGATTCGCCCGGCGAACGGTTCGGGCCATCTCTACTCTTTAAATTAGAAGGTGTGTTTTCTTTCCCATTAGCATGGACTCATAAGCTGTGGCTGTTTAATTAATGTTTCTGGATATGGGAACACTATGAAAATGAAAAACGTTAGACTGGGGACATGCAGTAGAGTTAAAATAAATGTATTTACATGATTACAGCTTCCAACCCTTGATTGCATGATAATGGTTTCCCCAGTGATTTAAAATAAAAATATAAGTAGTTTTAAAAATCTCCTATAATTAATACAATACAAATACTTTAACAGTAAAGTTTTTTTTTGTTGCTGATGATGTACTTGGTGTTATACTGGACTATATGAATTCAGAACTATACAGTTGCCTTCCTGCAGGGCACACAAACCTTGTCTGACTTTTCTGGTTTTCTTCAAAGTGCCTAAGCTCTAAATGAAAGAATGGTAGCATTCCCTTATCTACTGCTTTCCTCCACACACATAAACAAGCTTAAAAATGCTAAATATCAGACATCTAAAATAAATCTGAACCCACACAGATTCTCTTTCAACTTGTTGCAGTTTTAAGTAATGTGATGTTTTAATTATCATATTAGTCCTGTGAACGACTCATTTTTTTGGAACGTTGATATACATCAACCCAATCAAAATCTGGGTTGAGCCTTGTGATACATTTTGCTAAATTAAACGAGAGGCATTGAAACCTTGAATACTTCTATTTAATTTCAAAAGTGCACTACTGAATCACACTTACTGTGGATATCCGCAGGAGCCAACTGCGTGGTCAATAGAATTGCAGCACAGAAGAAATCGCAGTGCTCAATAGTGAAAAGTATACTTTTTCTAACAATTTGTTCCTACAAACTTAACTCCAATGTGGGCAAACCCTAAAGTAAAGTCACACCCCCTACCCTAAAAATATGAACCAAAATGGGAACCATGTCTGTAACCTGTCTAAGATGGACTGGTTCCACACCATGCAGCCACCTGTATATTCTCATGAGAAATACGGTCCGGTGTTAGGTGTGGAGCAGAGTCGCATCACATACAGTGCTGGTCAGCATACAGACTAAACCCCAGGGCCTTGGTTGTAAAAAAAAAAACATCAGTTGTCTCCTGCACTGTAGGTAAATAAAATCAGCCATCTAGCTTTAGCCACATTGACCTTATTACTCCACCAGGTTACTGTGCGGAAGCTGCCGTTTCTTCACTACACCCTCCAGTAGGTGGAATCACTGTTAGGGGCTGGTGTTCAGACCTTCCAGGAAGCGTGCGCCCAGCTTACAAACTAAATAGCAAGCCAGGTGTCTCAGCCATCACTAATAGAGTGAAGACTCGCAGAGCGGTTGGTACTGCCTTTTCCTCACCTACATGTTTTGCCCAGTATTCTGGGCTTTCTCAGGGAAAATCAGAGAGAAACATCATGTTTTTAGGACCAACCCTTTACTACACACTATTAAGCACCGTGATTTCTTTTATATTCCTTAGACTCACTTTTGTTGCTTAGTGTACACTTTGGTTTTGGGGGTCACTGGAAAGGTCACATGAGACATTTATAGCACAAGTGAAATTTGTCAGCCCTGCCATATCTGAATAAAATCAGTTGTAACTAACTTACTGGACATCGCCACCTTCCCAAAAATGAATCAGTAGGAAGCAAGAATGAAAGCTGAAAATGTCATCCTTTATTTACTGAACTTCCACCAGCTTTGTGATGCTTTGTCTAATTTCATGTCTTCTAGATCAGTTTCTCAACATTTTATTGGTATGTACTAGGGCTGCACGATTTTAGGAAAAAATTGAAATTGCGATTTTTCTCTCAAAAATTGTGATTTCGATTTTATCACGATTTTCTCCAAATCGAGCTTTAGCACTAAATTCACAATGCCCCCAGTATAGTTTAGCCAGCTATAGGTGCCCCAGTAAAGGTTAGCTAACTATAGGTGCCCCAGTAAAGGTTAGCTAAATATAGGTAGCCAGCTATAGGTGTTGCAGTGCGGGTTAGCCTGTTTAGGTACCGCAGTACAGGTTAGCTAGTGTATAGGTGCCGCATTACAGGTTAGCCAGTGTAGGTGCCGCAGTACAGGTTAGCCATCCTGATCCCCTTTAGTGTAACCAGATTCCCCCCCCCCCCCCCCCACACACACACACTCGCACACACCTTTAGTGTATATAGGCAGATCCCTCTTTAGTGTATATTGCCAGATACCCCCTTTAGTGTATATATAGCCAGATCCCAACCCCCCCCCCCCAGGTGTATATATGCAGATTCTTCCCCCTCCCTTTAGTGTATATAGCCAGATCACCCCTTTAGTGTACATAGGCAGTCCCCCCCCCCCCCTTAATGTATATAGCTAGATCCCCTTTAGTATAGGCAGATCCACCACTTTAGCTTATATTGCCATATCTCCCCTTTAGTATAGGCAGACACACTTCCCCACTTCCCCCTCGCGATGGCACCTGCTTCTCTCCCGGCCCCCTCCTCCAGCAAGTTCTGATCCCATTCAGCTTCACCACATTAGGTTGCCGCGCGGTGAGCCTCGGTAAACAGGCAGCAAGTGTTGCATGGTAACGGTGGGTGCCAGGAAGTGATGTCACACTTCCTGGTTCAGGCCCCGCAATACTGGGCAACACTTGCTGCTTGTTCACCACGGCTCACCGTGCGGCAGTCTACTGCGGTGAAGCCGAATGGGATAAGAACTTGCTGGAGGATGGGGCCGGGAGAGGAGTAGGTACCAGCGGCTGCAAAAATCGCTGCAAAACCGACACTTTGACGATCTGAAGATCGTCAAGCCCCTGATCGCGATTTTCGGTTTTAAACCGAAAATCTTTCAGCCCTAGTATGTACCTCTTTTATAGACTGCGGCCTTGGTGCTGCAGCTCTAGCACTTTTAGTCCACCAGGAGAAAAGCACGATTCAGTCTTGCACTGTGAGAGGCAAGACCGCAAGGGAGGGGGTTTGCCATATGCTTCAGATTCACTTTGAACATAAGGTCCCTGACCATAAGCTCCACTGAATCCTTTGAATGCCTGGCGGCCCAACTCTTGGCAGAGAAAAACATCAACATATTGCTCATATATCACCCCCCCAGGTAATGGCTCAGCATTTAAGGAAATCTCTGAACGCTTATCCTGCCTAACAGTGGAACACTCTAGATGGATCATCCTGGGAGATTTTAATGCATGGGTGGATGATCACAACTCACACCTAGGAAGTGAACTACTTCTCACAATGAGCGAACTGGGTTTCTTTCAGGCTGTCAACCTCCCCACCCAAAAGAAAGGGCACACCCTAGATCTTATATTCCATTCCGGACTTTTAATATCACACACGGATAATAAACCTAGTGGTATGGTCAGACCACCACATCATCCACTTCTCTCTGACAGCACCAGCGATAAAACACAGAGGGAAAGAACTCATAAAATACCGCTCTTTGAAAGTTGTCTCACCCCAGCACGTTCAGAATATCCTCAACTTCGACGGACTAACCAATCATTGCGCAGACCCAGTCTCCATGGTCCTGATGTACAACCATGCTGTGTCATCTGCTTTTAATACCCTTGCTCCAGTTTGCATTAAATGGTCTACACCACTTCACCATGCACGGTGGTTTAATAGCTCACTAAAGGACCTAAAGAAAGAAGTGCGCAGACTAGAAAGAAAATGGTGAAAATCTCAGAATTCAAAAAATAAACACATCCTTGCTACCAAATGCAATCACTAAGCTACCAAAATGCAGTCACTTAGAAAAAAATCCTCCTACCTATCACTGGAGATCGTAAAGGCCGCCAACAGGCCAGCCCAACTATTACGCACAGTTGATAGCCTCTGTAACCCATTTTGTCAAAACCCTACTATAAATCCCTCAAAGGAGCTATGTGAAAAATTTCCTTGCTACTTTTCTGACAAAGTGTCCTGGACCCTGGACCAACTAAGCATATGCTGAAATGCCCTGACCTGCTTGGTTTAGCATTTCACAAAATAGTAAATTGCTCTCTGCAAGCAGGGAGGTTTTCTACCTCTCTAAAAGAAGGAATCATCAAGCCCCTTCTTAAAAAACCTTCCATGGATCCAGATGCAATGAGCAGCTACAGACCTGTCTCCAACCTCCCCTTATTAGGTAAAGTTATTGAAAAGGCTGTCTATCTGCAACTTGAAACCAGGCTCTCAGCAAACAACATCCTGGACCCTCTACAATCTGGCTTGAAATCTGGCTTTAAGAAGCACCACAGCTGTGAAACAGCCCTCATCCAAGTCTGCAACGATCTGCTCCTGGCAAGGGACAGAGGGGAATGCTCCATCCTAATCCTGTTGGATCTCTCAGTGGCTATTGATACAGATGACCATGAAATCCTGCTCAACAGACTGCAGGAGTACTGTGGCATCAATTTATCAGTCCTCCAGTGGTTCAGATCATTCCTGACTGACAGAACACAGAGAGTATCCCTAGGACCTATCATGTTCAACCTTGCACCTCCAAAATTCGGAGTGCCACAAGGATCGATCCTATCCCCTCTGCTGTTTGCAATCTACATGTTACCACTCGGTACAGTTATCCAACACGTCCTGACGTACCACTGCTACGTCGATGACACACAGCTATACCTGTCCTTTAAACCTGGTGGAACAGACCCTACTCCAAAATTAAATTCTTGCTTAGCTGAGCTACAGGCATGGATGAATGATAACTGGTTGAAACTGAATGCTGACAAAACTGAGGTCCTTGTTGTCCAAAGCCAGCGCTCGCCATCAAAACAGCTCTATCCTAAGGCTACTTACACACCAGGACGTTGCGTTTTAGGGGACGTTATGGTCGCATAACGTGCCCCTAACACAACGCCTGGTGCTCCCTGCTTTGGACGTCGGAGTGAGCCGCGTTGTGCAGCTCACTCTGGCGTCCGTGATGCCGTGATGCGTACTTTTGTGCGCATGCGGCATCACGTGGTCCCGCCGGCCAATCGCTGCACAGAGCGGCCACTCCAGGAAGTAAACACTGCACGTCACTGGGTGCAGTGAATATTAATTAGCCATGTGCATGGCCGCTCTCCGCTCCTCCCCAACGTTACTGAGCATGTGCAAGCAGTCTAACGCGGCTCTGCCACTTAGAAAGTACTGCATGCAGTACGTTGTCTGGTGGCGCAGCATTACTATGTAACGCAACATGGGCACTGTGAACAGCCCATTGATTTTTCATTGCTGTGCAGTGGGGTGCGTTACAGGCTGCTCTAACGTGCGCCTGTAACGTCCCACTGTAAAACCAGCCTTAATCAACACCAATCAGGATTGGGAATTCAGACATAAACAGCTCCAACCTTGTGCGCAGCCTTGGTGTCCTAATCGATGGGGAATTGAGTTTCAGAAACCAAATTTCATCCGCAATCAAATCTTCCTACTTTCATCTGAAGAACATTGCAAAAATTAAACATCTGATTCCCCTAGAGGATCTTCCAACCCTAGTTCACGCCTTCATCACATCATGGCTGGACTACTGCAATGCCCTTTATGCAGGCCTCCCCAAAAAGGACCTGCTCCGCCTGCAACTAGTGCAGAATGCTGCTGCCAGATTGCTAACAAACCAGCCTCGCCACTGTCACATTACACCGATCCTTCACTCACTGCACTGGCTACCAGTAGAATGGAGAATACTCTTCAAGACTGGACTGCTGACATTCAAATCCCTGCACAATTTGGGCCCTGGATACATGAAGGATATGCTGAAGCTGCACCACACCTCTTACAACCTCAGATCAGCAGGTTCTATAAACTTGGTCACTCCCAGAGTGCACTTCAAAACCTTTGGAGAAAGAGCTTTCTGTCATGCTGCCCCTACTCTTTGGAACTCCCTGCCACGCCCAATAAAGACAGCCCCATCCCTGAAGTTATTCAAATCCAGACTGAAAAGCCACCTGTTTAGCCTGGCATTTCCAGACATATAGAATTCTTCCTCTGTACTACGATGGTCTGAGCCATGCTTATGCGCTTTGAGTCCAACGGGAGAATAGCGCTTTACAAATGTTATTTGTTGTTGTTGTTGATATAAATGTTCTGTGTCTTGTCTTAAAACCCTGTACTCACCAAGCAGAGGCGTACCTAGGGCATTTGATACCCGATGCTGGGTATTAAAAGACACCCCCCCACACACACACACACACACAAAAAAAAAGGAAAGGAGCGAGTGTGGCATGCTAAGCGCACCACGGCGGGTAATGCCAGGTATAGGTCTCCCCCCCCCCCCCGGTAAAGTTGGCCTAGTATAGGTAGTAAGGTAACCCCCAGAATAGGTAGCTACTATAGTTGCCCCAAGTATAGTTGCCCCCAGTGTAGATAATATAGTTGCCCCCAGTGTAGGTAGTATAGTTGCCCCAGTATTAGTATAGTTGCCCCCAGTGTAGGTAGTATAGTTGCCCCCAGTGTAGCTAGTATAGTTGCCCCCAGTGTAGGTAGTGTAGTTGCCCCAGTATTTGTTTAGTTGCCCCCAGTATTAGTATAGTTGCCAGTGCCACCAGTATTAGTATAGTCACCCCCAGTATAGCTAGTATAGTTGCCCCCAGTATAGCTAGTATAGTTGCCTCCAGTGTAGGTAGTATAGTTGCCCCAGTATTAGTACAGTTGCCCCCGGTATAGCTAGTATAGTCACCCCCAGTAAAGCTAGTATAGTTGCCCCAGTATTAATATAGTTGCCCCCAGTATTAGTATAGTTGCCCCCAGTGTAACTAGTATAGTTGCCCCCAGTGTAGGTAGTATAGTTGGCCCCAGTGTAAGTAGTATAGTCGCCCCAGTATAGCTAGTATATTTGCCCCATATTAGTATAGTTGCCCCCAGCATAACTAGTATAGTTGCCCCCAATGTATGTAGTATAGTTGCCCCAAGTGTAGGTAGTATAGTCGCCCCAGTATAGCTAGTATAGTTGCACCCAGTGTAGGTAGTATAGTCGCCCCCAGTATAGCTAGTATAGTTGCCCCAGTATAATATAGTTGCCCCTGGTATGGGGGAAGCTTGGAAGGAGGGACAGCGGCAGGGAGGAGCGCCGGACCCCCCACCTCCCTCACCTGCCCCCCTCCCCCTTCTGGTGCCCCCCCCCCCTTCAAAAAAAAAATAGTGGCGGCAAACAGAAGCGAGCAGGGATTACTCACCTGCTTCCTGCATTCCAGGCAATGGCACACAGCGTCATCGTCACGTGACACTGGTATCCGCCTTCTCCACTAATCACTGTGCTTCCGCTAATCAGGAAGCACAGTGATCGGTGGAGAAGGCAGATACCAGTGTCACGTGACGATGATGCTGCGCACCATCGCCCGGAACGCAGGAAGCAGGTGAGTAATTCCTCTCCGCCCACTCCTGCCCGCTTCTGTTTGCCGACGCTAATTTTGGGGGGCGGAATCGACCAGAAGGAGGGGGCCCAGGTGAGGGAGGTGGGGGTCTGTCCCCCTTCCCAGCCGCTGTCTCCGCTGCCCCTTTTTTGTGTTGCTTCCCCCTCCTGCACAGGCCTCTGTGGGAGGCCTTGGCGACACCCCTGGCCCTAACCCGTTGCGCCTGCCCCCTGCCGCCCTATGGCAGGAATGCCCCTGTCACCAAGTACCCCCTAGCATAGTAAACATTATCACAAGTACCCCTTCACAAATATATATTTAACCACTTAAGGACCAGTGGTCTCTGGGCACTTAAGGACCAGAGACCACTGGTCCAATCCCGACAGAATCCCGACGAATCGCAGCACATACCCATCGCAACCGCCATCATCGCCACTCGCCGGGACCCCCAGGACATAGATTCTGCCTGTCTCTATGACGGCAGAGTCATGTGAGCCGGTCAGGAGCCGCTTTCATTGGCTCCTGACCCTGTTTTTCAATGTAAGCCAATGGGAACAGCTTACATTGAAAGACAGGGCCAGGAGCCAATGAAATCGGCTCCTGACCGGCTCACATGACTCTGCCGTCATAGAGACAGGCAGAGCCTGTGAGATGCGGCGAGAATCGTCGGGTTTGAGTGGCGCGATCGGTGGGTAGCGGCGGAGACGGCGGATGCGCGCTGCGGTCAGTGATTGAAATCTATGCCCTGCCAGCCAAAAGCCCACCAAAACAGGGCGTAGATTTAAATCACTGCGGTCCTTAAATGGTTAATCGTAGTACATGATAATTGGTTCTAAAAAATGTCCAAACATTTATTATTGCTTTTAATTAGCTAAAACACTATCTTGGTGTTGCTTAACTACTTAAGGATCGCAGTGATTGAAATCTACGCCCTGTTTTGGTGTGCTTCTGGCTGGGAGGGTGTAGATTTCAATCACCGCTGCAGTGCGCTTCCGCCATTTTCGCCGCAGATCGCGCTGTTTAAACCCGACGTCTCTCGCCGCGGCTCACCGGCTCTGCCTGTCTCTATGACAGGAGAGCCATGTGAGTCGGACAGGAGCCCATTTTATTGGCTCCTGGCCGTGTCTATCAATGGAAGCGGCTCCCATTGGATTACATTGATAGACACGGTCAGGAGCCAATGAAAGTGGCTCTTGACCGTCTCACATGACTCTGCCGTCATAGACGGCAGAGTGGATGTCCCGGAGGATCTCAGCGTGCGACCGCGATTGCGACGGGTATGCGCAGTGATTTGTCGGGATTATCCGTTATTGTACCAGCAAGCCTCTGGTCCTTAAGGGGGCAGAGACCGTTGGTACTTAAGTGGTTAAATAGGATTTATCATTTTTTAAAAAACTTTAAATATGTTATTCTTGGTTAAGCCTGAGTACCCCCTAGAACAATCAGAAGTACCCCCTAGGGCACAATTACCACACGTTCAGAACCTAGGTTCTAGATCACCAGGGTTAATATTAAACCCAAAGATGTCTCAGCTAGAAGAAATATGGGAGAAGTCTCCAAAATGAGGTCAAAGAAAGCAGTAAAAGCCTACATGAAATTCTAACTCCTCCCCACAGTATACTAAGCTAAAGCAGCATTTTTTTCCTTTAAATAGAAAAGCTATCAAGCTATTTTACAGGATAAGTCTGTAATTGTATGTGGAAATATTCATCAAAATGGAAATAATGCCAGCATTTTCTTTCAACAGTTGTAGGAGCTTATAAACTATTCAGTTATTGGACATAATATTAATGTTTTACCTGTTTAGAACAGACAGTTAAAAACACAATATCACAAATAAGAACTACTAGGCTTGATTCACTAAGACAAATAGCATGCCTTATCAGAGTTAACACGCCTTATCAAAGTCAACACACCTTATCAGAGTAGCATAGCGAGCGCTACAAACTCATGCCTGGTAATTGGCAATGACGAGAGCTCCACTCGTCCTGCCCCTGCGGGTCCAAGGACATTATCCCCGCACTTTGATTGGCCCTATAGGGTGCCTGTCACTTGACAGGCAGCCTACTGAGCCAATCAAAGTGCAGGGATAATGTCCATTAAAGCGATTGGACCTGCAGGGGCAGGATGAGTGGAGCTCTCGTCATTGCCAATTAGCAGGCATACATTTGTAGCTCTCGCTATGCCACTCTGATAAGGTGTGTTAATTCTGACAAGGCATGTTAACTTTGATAAGGCATGTTAACTCTGATAAGGCATACTATTTGTCTTAGTGAATCAAGCCCACTGTATTTTGTACAGCATATGAACATACAGTATAGTGTATTCTGCATGTGAGTGCTGTTAGGCCTCTTCCAAACTACACACTTGTGTGGGTCTCCACCAATGTATGCATTTGGCAGACTATTCAAACATGCGATTTCCCATAGTGTGTCATTGTAGCGTTCACACTATGCACTGCACAGTAGTGTCGTGACAGGGGTGCGGGGGGTGCGACCCGCACCAGGTGGGGTGACCCCAGCCGCCCTAGGGGGGTGCGCTCAGGGCATGGGCGTCCGCACCGCACTATGGCAAAAACGGGCGGCTGCCTGCCTCCCCCTGGCCCCCCCTGGCCGCCGCTCACCCCCTCTGGCCGCCGCTAACCCCCCCCTCCCTCTAACCGCATCAGACCTCGATCAGGGGGCGACCAACAGTGCGGGCGCTAGGAACTAGCACACCGCGCTGATATGCGGAAGTGACATCACTTCTGCATATAGAGCGTGGTGCGTCCGGCGCCCGCTCTTACTGGTTGGGTCGCCCGCTGATTGAGGTCTGACGCTGCAAGGTGAGGGGGGAGCGGCGGCTAGAGGGGGGGTCCCTGTCACTCACTGCCTAAACGGGGGTCCCTGTCACTCACTACCTAAATGGGGGTCCCTGTCACTCACTGCCTAAACAGGGGTCCCTGTCTCTCACTACCTAAATGGGGGTCCCTGTCACTCACTGCCTAAACGGGGGTCCCTGTCACTCACTGCCTAAACGGGGGTCCCTGTCTCTCGCTGCCTAAACGGGGGTCCCTGTCTCTCGCTGCCTAAACGGGGGTCCCTGTCTCTCGCTGCCTAAACGGGGGTCCCTGTCTCTCGCTGCCTAAACGGGGGTCCCTGTCTCTGGCTTCCTAAACGGGGGTCCCTGTCTCTTGCTGCCTAAACGGGGGCCCCTGTCTCTCGCTACCTAAACGGGGGTCCCTGTCACTCACTACCTAACTGGGGGTCCCTGCCACTCAATACCTAAACTGGGGGGTGCCTGTCACTACCTAAACTGGGGGCTCCTGTCACTACATACACTGGGGGGTCTCTGTCACTCACTACCTAAATAGTGGCCCCTGTCACTTACTGCCTAAACAGGGGTCCCTGTCTCTCACTACCTAAATGGGGGTTCCTGTCACTCACTGCCTAAACGGGGGTCCCTGTCACTCACTACCTAAACGGGGGTCCCTGTCACTCACTGCCTAAACGGGGGTCCCTGTCTCTCGCTGCTTAAACGGGGGTCCCTGTCACTCACTGCCTAAACGGGGGTCCCTGTCTCTCGCTGCCTAAACGGGAGCCCCTGTCTCTCGCTACCTAAACGGGGGTCCCTGTCACTCACTACCTAACTAGGGGTCCCTGCCACTCAATACCTAAACTGGGGGGTGCCTGTCACTACCTAAACTGGGGGCTCCTGTCACTACATACACAGGGGGTCTCTGTCACTACCTGTACTAGGGGACACCTGTCACTACATACACTGGGGGGCTCCTGTCACTACCTACACTGGGGGGCTCCTGTCACTACCTGAACTGGGGGGCTCCTGGCGCTACCTTAACTAGGGGGCACCTGTCGCTACCTAAACTATCCAGGCCAGCCAGCCCAGCATCACCACCAGCCAACCAGCCCAGAATCATTGTCAAAAAGGCCACAGCATCACCACCAGTCAGGCCAGCATTTACTTCAACCACCATTACTGCCAGCCAGGTCACAGCATCACTGCCAGCCAACCCAGCCACATCGGCCATAGCATCACTGCCAGCCAACCCGGCCACAGCATCACCGCCAGCCAGGTCACAGCATCACTGCCAGGCCTTTCAGCTCACACATCATCCACCATTCCAGTCAAAAACAGTATTGCCAGGCACAGCAGCCAGTAGAGGAGAATTCAGAAGCCAGGTGAGAGGTGTCTACCATAATAAGGGGGCATTCTCCCTATTTATGTGAAATGCTATCTATTTATGTGCCTCATGACTGCTGAATTTGTCTTGTTGGGGGCCTCATGATTGCTGAATTTGTCTTGTTGGGGGCCTCATGATTGCTGAATTTGTCTTGTTGGGGGCCTCACGATTGCTGACTTAACAATACAGTGTTAATTGCAACTAATAGATTGTATTCCGCGGCAGGGAATCCAGCTTGTTTGCTTGCGACGAACGACTGTGGGGGGGACACTAAGTATGAATGAAATTAGCTACAACAGCGCCACCTGCCGGATACGCCCGGCTAACGGATAAGTACCACATTTTCTAACGTGCAACTTTAACGTCGCACTGTGAAAGAGGCCTTAGGGAAATTGCTAGCGTTTTGAATTGTTCCCTAAACGCTCACAAAATCGCTCTAGTGGGTTCCAGCCCTTACTCTGGCGTTGATAAATCTGTCTCAGTGTACTCTATATGAGTGGATAGGTCTGTACCATACCAGGGGCCATATGTAATTCACTTTTTCTCCTAGGTGATATTTTCACAACTTGTCATAAAATGCCTTTCAGGGCTCGTTTCCACTATTGCGGTGCGGAATCGCCTGGATTCCACCACTGATGAAATCGCATGCGGATGTGATACCGCATGCGTTTTTTGCCGCGAATTTGCATGGGTGAGGGCATATGCGATTTTAACCATGTCACTGCCTGTGTGAATTAACATTGGTACCTATGCGAATTCGCGTCAAAAAACGCATGGGGAACACACATGCGATTTCCCTATTAAATACATTGTGTGCGATTCGCCTGCACCTTCCACACGCAGGCGAATTCTGAGGGCTCTGCCGTGCAGAAAAATCCTGCACAGAAAAACGCACAGCAAAATTGACAAGTGGAAACAGGCCCATCCACTTGTATTGGCTGTGCGAATCTGCATGCAGGAAACGCATGCAGATTCGCGATAGTGGAAACGGGCCCTCAAGCCACCAGAAAGCAAGAAAATACTCTGAATAAATGTGATAGTACTTTTTAACCAACTTTTAGGTACTTTTTCAATTGTAAATTTCTGAAAAGTTAGTTTAAAGAGAAAATGAAAATGATCTCCTAGGACAGTGCTGTCCAACTGGCGGCCCGCGGGCCGCATCCGGCCTGCCAGGCCTCCTGTTGCGGCCCGCTCCTCTCCCCGGGATGCAGGCATGGCGTGCGCTATGGGCACCATGCCTGCTCCCTCTTGTGTGGCCTCTCCTGTGTCCCCGCTGCCTCACAGCTCACTAGCTCAGACCTCACAGATCGCGGCGACTGAGGCTAACAGAGTGCGCATATTACCCGCACGGAGTACGTCACATGCGGAAGTAAAATCAGTCACTTCCGCATGTGACGTTCTGCCGCGCGGGTGTTATGCGCGAGCTCTGCTTGTTTCAGTCGCCGCGATCTGTGAGGTCTGAGCTAGTGAGCTGTGAGGCAGCGGCAGCGGGGCACAGGAGAGAGGTAACGGGCGAGACAATGGGGGAAACGCCTGTCACTCTCACTGTGGGGCACCTGTCACTCTCACTGTGGGGCACCTGTCACTCTCACTGGGGGGCACCTGTCACTCTCACTGGGGGAACACCTGTCACTCTCACTGGGGGGCACCTGTCATTCTCACTGGGGAGCACCTGTCACTCTCACTGGGGGGCACTTGTCACTCTCACTGGGGGGCACCTGCCACTCTCACTGGGGGGCACCTGTCACTCTCACTGGGGGAACACCTGTCACTCTCACTGGGGGGCACCTGTCACTCTCTAACTTGGGGGGCACCTGTAACTCTCTAACTGGGGGGCACCTGTCACTCTCTAACTGGGGGGCACCTGTCACTCTCACTGGGGGGCACCTGTCACTCTCACTGGGGGGCACCTGTCACTCTCACTGGGGGGCACCTGTCACTCTCACTGGGGGAACACCTGTCACTCTCACTGGGGGGCACCTGTCACTCTCTAACTTGGGGGGCACCTGTCACTCTCTAACTGGAGGGCACCAGTCACTCTCTAACTGGGGGGCACCTGTCACTATCTAACTGGGGGGCACCTGTCACTATCTAACTGGGGGGCACCTGTCACTATCTAACTGGGGGGACACCTGTCACTAACTGGGGGGACACCTGTCACTATCTAACTGGGGGGACACCTGTCACTTACTGGGGGGGGCACCTGTCACTATCTTCTGCCAATTTATGTGAAATGCTCTTTATTTATGTGCCTCATGACTGCTGAATTTGTCGTGTTGGGGGCCTCATGATTGCTGAATTTGTCTTGTTGGGGGCCTCATGATTTGTTGGGGGCATCACGATTACTGAATTTGTCTTGTTGGGGGCCTCAAGATTGCTAATTTTGTCTTGTTGGGGGCCTCAAGATTGCTGATTTTGTCTTGTTGGGGGCCTCAAGATTGCTGATTTTGTCTTGTTGGTGGCCTCAAGATTGCTGAATTTGTCTTGTTGGGGGCCTCATGATTGCTGAATTTGTCTTGTTTGGGGTCACATGATTGCGAACTGCGAGACTATGGAAAAGCTGAATCGTCATCATGAAACAATAGCGTTAAACCTACTTTTTTAGCTTTTTAAAACGGAAAATAAAACTGGGAGGTTCTAAAAAAACCCACATTTTTCAGGAGTAGGATGGATGAAATTGTTTATCTTCACAGTTTATTTTCAACTTGGATTTTCCATAATGTTCATGTATGAGTTAAAACCTTTGTATGTAGTTTAAATTGCTGTTGCCACTTTGCGATAGATAAGTGACTTTTGGGTTGCAGTTTGGACACTCGGCCTCCAAAAGGTTCACCACCACTGTCCTAATCTAATGTCCCACATTGCTAAATTCATGTAAATTTGTCTCCACCTGTGGCCACACCCGCATTCTGGTCCATGGCCACACCCATTTTTCGGCGCGGCGCGCTACGGGTTTTTTGGCGTTTTTGCATCCGCTTGCGGATGCGGATACGCTTGGTCAGTGTATCTCAATGGGGTGGTTCACACCAGAGCGGGAGACGTTTTGCTGAAACGCATACTCCCGGGGTGAGGCATTTTTTGGATTGCGGATGCGTTTCTGCCTCCAATGTAAAGTATAGGGAAAACGCAAACCACTCTGAAAAACGGCAGTTCAGAGCGGTTTTGCAGGCGTTTTTGTTACAGAAGCTGTTCAGTAACAGCTTTACTGTAACAATATATGAAATCTACTACACCAAAAACGCTTCTCATAACCGCAAAATGCTAGGTGAAACGCTACAGAAAAATAAGAAAAAGCGTTTAAAAATCTGCTAGCATTTTGCGGATCTGCTAGCGGGTTTTGGTGTTCCCCAGGCCTAACAGACGTTTTTCAGGAGGATGTAAAGGCCTGAGCACACAGTCATGTTTCTGAACAGATTTCAGCAATGCCTATCAGTGTGCGATACGTAAAGACATCAGATGCATAGTCAGCACTGCTGCATGCACTTCTGTGCTTAACGCTGTAATTAAACGTGACCAGCACTGCAATGCAGAGCAAGGCAGGTGTGCTCAGGCTTTAATGATGTATTGGAAGCCACAGCTCATGTGACCTTTAGTCTATGCTGTGGGTCACAAGAAGGAACGGTATTGTTTTTGTTTATTTTGACAAAAAAAAAAAAATAATAATGTGGCGGTACTTATCCGTTAGCCGGGCGCATCCGGCAGGTGGCGACAAAACTCCACCAGAGTTACATCTTTCCCTACTATCCATGTCGGCCTGGAGGGGGAATAGTAATTAGCGCCACCTGCCGGATGCGCCCGGCTAACGGATAAGTACCAATGTGGCTTTATTTATTTTTGTTCTGGATAGACAGGGTACGGGTGAGAAGTTCTGTCAGGTTTGTACTGAAATCTGAATGCAAGCAGATTTCGACCAGCCTCTTGTCCCAGGTACTGGGTCACCAAGAACAGAAAGTGAGCTGAGATCTAGCCAGTGAGGAAACATACAATAATGAAAGCACTTTGTGTTAGGCCCCTTTTCCATGGACGGCTGAACTGCTTGTTTGTCGAGCAATTTAGCTGCCTGGCTGGCCGAAATACATGGCAACGTTACCGTGCAGCCAAAAAGCGCCTCATGTCGCGTGCAACATCATGAGGGTGCTGCTTATCCACCACCTGTGCCCAGTGCTAGCAAGCACCCAGTCAGTGGATGGGAGCAGGTGACAGGTGGTGAATTCACCACATTCAGCTGCTCGTGGAAAAAAGGCCTAAATAGCATGGAGAAATGTTATAATATGTGCTAAGTTTTTATTGCTGCCTGTGCTCCTGTTAAAAAGATTCTGCTCAGTTTCTGTCCTAGTGACAGGGTAATTAAATGCAGGAAAATCTACCGTGTGGAGGGCACAAAAAGCAATAGGCTTTATATTCACACTGATGTTGTTGTGATGAACATGTTGCAATACACGGTACCATGTCATGATTAATTTGTAACGCCAGTGTCATGTGCGTGATGTCTGGTAGCACACAGGGTACAGCTCAGCTTGTGTTCTTATGACGAACTCTGAGGCACTGTGAACGCAATGCGCACATTAAAAGGTGCCCATTGTAAGAACATAACATTTTGTTGCCTTGTGATTATAAGTTGCGTAAAAATGCACTGCAATACGCATAGTATGAACATACCCTAAAAACAGTGACATGTTCAGGCTCTTTGTAATTCAGTTCTAGTTGGATTTATACTTGTCTGATAGGCAGCATGGTGGCTAGCACTCTCACCTTCCTCGGTTTGAATCCCAGCTACAACACTATCTGCATGAAGTTTGTGCATTCTCTGCATGTTTGTTTGGATTTCTGCCAACAGGCAGTTAATTGTTTTACCTTAAAGAAAATCTGTAATGAAAAAAGTTCCCCTGGGGGGTACTCACCTCGGGTGGGGGAAGCCTCCGGATCCTATCGAGGCTTCCCCAGTCCTCCTGTGTCCCACAGTGGAGGCGATAAAGCTCTCCGAACAGCGGGGATGTAAATATTTACCTTCCCGGCTCCAGCGCAGGTGCAGTATCGGCTCTCCGCTCGGAGATAGACCGAAATAGCCGATCGCTGTCGGGCCGTTCTACTGCGCAGGCGTAAGTCTCCTGCGCAGTAGAGCGGACCCGACGGAGACCGGCTATTTTCGCCTATCTCCATGGGAAGAGCCGCAACACTGGAGCCAGAAAAGGTAAATATTGCACAGCCTGACAAATTGTCGGCTGTGCGTTCCGTGGGCTGCAGCTAGACTGCCATGGGACACAGGAGGACTGGGGAAGCCTCGATAGGGTCCAGAGGCTTCCCCCTACTGAGGTGAGTACCCCCCAGGGGAACTTTTTTTCGTCACAGAATCTATTTAAATTGGCATTAGACTCTTACTGTGATAGAGATAGATTGTGAACTCCTTTGACAGGTGAAATCTGTAAAGGTACTGCAGAAAATGTCAACACTATGTAAATACATAAAAATAGAAGTAATATTTTCACATGCCCTATTGAGTTACAAATTAGGCTGCTTTAGGCTACTTGCACACCAAGACGTTGCGTTAGGTGCTACGTTAAGGTCGCATAACGTGCACCTAACGCAAGGCCTGGTGCTCTTCGATGTGGACGTCAGAGTGAGCCGCGTTGTGCAGCTCACTCTGGCGTCCGTGATGCGTACTCTTGGACGCATGCGGCATCACGTGGTCCCGCCGGCCTATCGCCGCACAGAGCGGCCGCACCAGGAAGTAAACACTGCACGTCACAACAAGCAGTGAATATTAATTAGCCATGTGCCTGGCCGCTCTCCGCTCCTCCCCAACATGACTGCGCATGTGCAAACAGTCTAACGCGGCTTAAGCCGCTGTAACGCCGTAGCATGCTGCACTTTCGGCAGAACGTGCAGCGTTACGTGTAACGCAACGTGGGCTGTGTGAGCAGCCCACTTGTGTTACATTGCTGTGCGTTGGGGGAGCGTTACAGGCTGCACTAACGTGCGCCTGTAACGTCTTAGTGTAAAAGCAGCCTGAATGACCCATTCTCATGGGCAGTTAGCATAACCACTGACTGTGCATCCCCAAGCACCTAGACCTGCAAAATGTATTGAGACAAATGCAGAATTCACAGGGCAGCACCTAAGTGGCAGTGTAGCCTGGCTGTTAAGATGCTGGTTGCAGCAGACAAGCAGGGGATAGCTCGCAGCCATACAACTAGAAGAGTTGCTTTGCTTGGCTCTCATACCCACTCCCCCGACCCAGAAACACCCCAGGCCACATCCACCATCTATGTGGACAGACCCTAATGCTGGGGTCACCAAACTTTTTCAATCAAGGGCTGGGTCAACATACTTCAGACTGCTGGTGGGCCGGATAATACATAATGATGTAGAAAAAACATTACATTGAACCTAGGTATTGTAGACAGCGCCTATTAACATGGGCAGCCCTCATGTCTCCCATGTAATCAGAGCCGATATTATGCCACCAACACAGCATGTGCAGATAGTATGCCCCCCAACACGGCTTTCTGGCTTACATGTGGATGCGTGGTACCAGCACTGCTATGCTATATGTGGGCCACCAATATTTAAAGATGGAGAGGGCTGCATCAATAAATAATATGTTTTGTGTGTGGGGGCCAGTGAACAAGCCTCAGGGGGCCACATTCGGTTCACGGGCCTTAGTTTGAGGACAACTGCCCTAATGAAAGGTCTATTCCAAATTCAAATGTTGCTAATAATGTGTAGACTTCCTTAAACCAGACATACACACAAAAGTTCTAACATTTGTCTTAGATGTTCTGAAACCATAATTCTCGGGGAAACAGCAGACTGTGTGACACTCACAGAGTAGAAGTGCTTATTGAATAACAGGAAAAAGAAATGGGCAGTATTGTGGATAAACAATTAATATTTAAGCCTTGCAACACTAGAGTCACTGGTTCAAAATCCATACAGGACATTATATGTATTGCGTTAATATGCCCTCCACCTTTTTGTATTTTTCCACTAGATGGCTCAGTTTCCTCCCACAAACCAAGTCCAAGAACCAAGTCCGACTAAGGCTTATTATTAGCCGAAAGCTTACTGTCTATTCATCTCTAAATTAGCCAATAAATTGTATCATCCTGATTCAAAACTCCTTGCTCCCACAAACCAAAAACAGGGCCACTGTCTTACCCCAGTATTGACTTATACAGTAGTAAGAACAATGGAGTGTGAACCCCTCTAAGGTAAAGTTAGTGACATGAACTGTTTTATGTATTCTGTAAATCCTGCTTAAAATACCGTTTAACGCACAATAATTATACTGAAATGTCCTGCACTTGCCTAAACTGGAGGATGTACTACATTCAAGTTCCTTAGGCTAAGTTCCCAGTACGATAGAATGCAATGCATGGTGCATGGTAACATCCACATGTGAATGTGTCTATTGAGGGATCATTGCATTGTGCTGCTGTGCGATTATAACCGTTATGCAAATAGTGTCAATGTACCGTTACAACGTCACACTAGTTATCTATAGAAACAAGAG
This sequence comes from Hyperolius riggenbachi, assembly GCF_040937935.1. Taxonomy (NCBI): domain Eukaryota; kingdom Metazoa; phylum Chordata; class Amphibia; order Anura; family Hyperoliidae; genus Hyperolius; species Hyperolius riggenbachi. The sequence continues at coordinate 131,046,895 of NC_090657.1, forward strand.
TTATGTCCAGATACATTGAAGAAGGCAGATGCAGTTGAGAGACTTACTATGCCCATATATTCCAATCATATTTAGAACATGCATTAAAAAACCTACAGATCACTAAAAAGGAAACAGACAGCAGGCAAGTAGTTACTATTACTTGCTATAGGAGTATATGTGTTTAACCGAAGCGCACTTTGATGCAGGAACCAGACTTCCTGTGCCTCTCGCAGATTTAAAACATGAATAAAACCTACAAGCCCCATAGTGTTATTATTCTATGGAAAGCTCAGACAGGCTGGTTGAGTGAAGAGAGTCTGGGCTCCAATTACAGCGAAGAGATAGTATGGAAAATCACTGCTCTAAATAGTAGGACATCTAGGGAAGCACTGTACTCACTGCACAAACCATGCTATCACTTTTTTACCTTTTGGCTTTAGATGGGCTTTTAATAAATCCTTCAAATGTGTATCCACACACACAGACTGTATTTACCTATTAGCATATGTATTCAGAAAGGAAGGTGGGGGAGATATGTAAGTAATTAGCCCGCCTAGAATATGTCCTGCTGTATGGGTCATAGCAGAGGAGGAGTGCAGCTGACCTCCACAGCTGGCTCTGTGCTCTTCACAAGTGGTTAGTACAACATCTGGATGATAGAAGATTAGTAGCTGGACTCACAAAATGAAGGAATCTTTATATTTAGAATCAGGAACATGACCAAGACAAACAGCCAAGAGCAAACGCTTCAGTTCTAGTTCTGAGTCTCACACTGGGGTCCAGGCAAAAAACTATACTCAGAAAAACAGAAATATGAGCGGTTATTTATTATGGCTATCCTGCTTTACTACTAATGACTATGCCATCACATGTGACTACTCCAGCTGCAGACATGGAGAATTGGGCAGTCAATGTGTGACTCTCCTTGCCTTTTGTGTCTTGTAGGTAATTATTAATCAGTAAAATCTGATAAACTGTATTAGCAGTAGACAGTCAGTACTTTTTGGGAACCCCATTAACTGGGAGTAAAAGCCAAGTGACAGCAACTATAGCCAAGATAGTATAATGAATACACAGGAGCAGAGATTAATTTTAGTTTAGCTTACATGCAGTGCAAAAGTTATTTTATAACTAACTTATTTTTCTTTGATATTTTTGGGCCTGTTTCCACTACGTGCAAAGAGCATGCAAATTTGGACAGGGAAACGCAGTCTACTGAATCAATAGGCTGCCGTCTGATTCACGTGGCATGGCACAGCTAGAGTTATTTGGATGCTTCTCGCACCACAGCTGTGCTGCCCAGTGGGAACGGGCCCTTACACTACCGTGCACAATGGGAATGGGCCCTTACACTAAATTTAACAGTACAGACAAATAACTTTTCAGATTCTGTCTTTCACTGACACCTAAAGCAAACCTGAACTAAAAAAAGTCAAAATAAACATACACATGTCATACTTACCTCCCATGTAGTCTCCCCATCAATCTCTTTCTCTTCTCCTGCATCCTGTTTGTCCACTGTAACCAATGGAGCTTTCGATCCTTCATTTTGAAAATGGCCATTACCCCATAACAGCTTACTGATCAGCACACTGTTAGACTGAAATATCGTCCACTTGAGCCATAACGAAACATGGACATTACCTGGCCCATCATTTGTCTTTTCAGTTATAACTGACAGCAACTGATATATTTCAGTTCTGACAAAATCATGTCAGAACTGGAAGGAAAAAGAAAATGGGGATCTTCTGAAAGGAACTGGCAGGGAAATAAGTATGTAATATTAATTAACCTCCTTGCCGGTTATCCCGAGCTCAGCTCGGGGTAACCTGCGCAGGAGGATTCCTCAGGCCCCGCTGGGCCGATTTGCATAATTTTTTTCCCTACACGCAGCTAGCACTTTGCTAGCTGCGTGTAGTACGCGATCGCCGCCGCTCGCCGCCGATTCGCCGCTACCCGCCGCGCCGAGCCGCCCCCCCCCCCGCCCCAGACCCCTGCGCAGCCTGGCCAATCAGTGCCAGGCAGCGCTAAGGGGCGGATCGGGGTTCCCTCTGACGTCACGACATCTATGACGTCGGTGACGTCATCCCGCCCGGTCGCCATGGCGACCGGGGAAGCCCTGCAGGAAATCCCGTTCTCAACGGGATTCCCTGCATACTCTGATCGCCGAAGGCGATCGGAGTGGGTGGGGGGATGCCGCCGCTTAGCGGCTATCATGTAGCAAGCCCTGGGCTCGCTACATGATTTAGAAAAAAAAAAATTTAAAAAAAGTGCGGCGCTGCCTACTTGCCGGATTTTTTAGACCGGCAAGGAGGTTAATGCAGGTACATGATGCGTTAATTTTAAATACTTTTACTTGGTTCAGGTTCACATAAAGTGTTTCAACTGCCAGGCTGTGAAGATGCTGCTGGGAATTCTCCCAGTTATGATTATTATGCTGGTATTACAAGCAATATAGCAGCTTGGTTTGGGCCCCAGCACTCGGCTATTCTATATCCAAGCAATGGTGCTCAGCATAGTTGCAACAATTTCGAATTGTATACAGAGTAGCCAAATGCACTTTATGGTTTTGTGAGTACCGGTGATCGACTACATTATAGCCGGACTCCAGCACTTGGCTATTGAATAGTTGCTGTTTGGAACAATGTAGTAAAGTATTGGCTATTAGTTTAGTATGCTGTGCCGGGGCTTGGCTATGTAATAGCCAAGTACTGGAAGAAAGAAACAGAGAACTACAGTGTTAGGGATATGGTAGAGGGAGGATAGGAAAAATAGTCAGGGAGAGGCAATTGGTGGGCGTAAGGGTAAGAATTTATTTTGGGAGGGGGGATAGTGCTAGGCTTAGATTGGGGTGTTACATAGTCATAGCTCCCAAACTTTTTCAGAGGGACAGTCCCTCTTTGAGAAATAAAATTCCTATTTCTTCCTCACGTGACCCCTTTTCAGGACTCATGTACAGATCTATGTAGTCTATGTAAACCCTGTTCAACTTCTCCCTATCCACAGGCACCTTCCCCTCAGACTTCAAGCAGGCCATTGTACTACCCCTGCTCAAGAAACCCTCCCTCGATCCCTCGCTACCCTCCAACTACCGTCCTATCTCCCTCCTCCCCTTTGCCTCAAAACTCCTTGAGCGTCTGGTTCACAAACGCCTGACCCAGTACCTCAATGCCAACTCACTGCTAGACCCACTGCAATCTGGATTTCGGCCTGCCCACTCAACTGAAACTGCTCTCACCAAAGTGGTCAATGACCTTGCCTTAGCTAAAGCTGAAGGTAAATACTCCATTCTCCTCCTCCTTGACCTTTCAGCAGCTTTTGACACAGTAGATCATCCCCTACTCCTCCAGTCCATGGGCATTCATGATCTCGCCCTGTCTTGGCTTTCCTCCTACCTCTCCAACCGCTCCTTCACGACCGCCTTCAATGAGTCCTCGTCCACCCCCAACCACCTCTCGGTGGGAGTCCCCCAAGGTTCGTTCCTTGTCCCGCTACTGTTCACCTTATACACATCCTCCATTGGCAAGGTTATCTCCTCCATGGGTTTTAACTATCATCTGTATGCAGATGATACCCAGGTTTACCTCCACACCCCTGACATATCCACCACTACCATGGACAAGGTCTCCTCCTGCCTATCAGCCATCTCCTCCTGGATGCCCGCTAGGTTCCTGAAACTAAATCTAGACAAAACTGAATTTATGATCTTCCCACCCCAGCCATCCATGAACCTCCCAGATGTGCATGTCACTGTTAACCACACTACTATTCGCCCTACCTCTACAGCCCGCTGTCTGGGTGTCACCCTGGACTCCGCACTCTCCTTCACTCCCCATATCCAAAACCTCACAAAGTCCTGCCACTTTCACCTTCGTAACATCTGTAAGATTTGCCCTTTCCTGACCTCTGCCACCACCAAACTCCTCATCCATGCCCTCATAATTTCCCGCCCTGACTACTGCAATGCCCTGCTGTCTGGTCTCCCTATGACCCGAACAGCCCCACTGCAGTCCATCATGAATGCGTCAGCAAGAATTATCCACTGCTCCCATCGCTCCACCACAGCGGATCCCCTCCTTGAATCCCTCCACTGGCTTCCTATCCAGTCCAGAATCAGATTCAAGATACTGTGTCTGACCTACAAATCTGTCCACAAAATCTGTACAACCTACATTTCCGATCTTACTCAGAGGTACACACCTAGCCGCTCACTCTGATCTTCCAATTAAAGTCGCCTAACCGCCTCCCCCCGCATCACCCAGTCCCATGCACGCCTGCAGGACTTCTCAAGAGCTGCTCCAACACTATGGAACTCCCTACCTCCACCCATTAGAGCAGCCCCCTCCTTTAACATCTTCAAGAAAGCCCTCAAAACTCACCTTTTCACTCTGGCCTACTACCCCTCACAAGTGCTCTATACTCACAGCTGAACTCTGGTCCCCTACATTTCGTGTCCTTACCTCTCCCTCTAGATTGTAAGCCATCGGGCAGGGTCCTCCTCCTTTTGTGTCCTACCTGATCATGCATCTCCATTACTGTGAACCCATGCTATGCATCTGAGTGAACCTAACTTGCCTAATCTCCATGCTCCATCCAGTGACTGACTAAGCATTACCTTGTACTCATACTGTGCTGCCATGATCTGGTTTTTCTTGTATTCATGTATTGTCATTTTGCTGTATGTCACCCCTAAACTAATGTCCAGCGCTGCGTAATATGTTGGCGCTTTATAAATACAATAAATAAATAAATAATATGTATTTTTCTACAGAAAAATGTGTTTCATAGGCTCTAAATGTTATTTCTATTATTTAAATTGATATATGTCTTATTTTCCAATGTTTAAATTAAAGAGAACTAATAATAATAGAGAGGACCTGTGTGGTCTGAATAATTAAACTGCACTCAGTAATTAATAGTATATGGCACATTACCAGTATGACTTATTGCACACGATCAATAATTATTCAATAATAAAATTCTTAATCTCAGAGAAGAAGAAAATTATTAGAAGAAAAGAGCACCTATTTGGGGAACATGAAGCCACAGCCAGGATCGGATTTACATCACAGCAGCCTATAGGCACAGATGTCTTGGGCAACCTAGACTTTGCGCTCCATGAACCGATAAACCAAATCAAACCGCACACCAAGTGTGCTGGCTGACCCAGCTGTCACTTCTCCCTTTCTTCCTTTGCCCTTCATAGGTAGCTACAGGTGTTCCTTAGTTTTAGGTAGTCAGAGGTATCCTCAGTAATAAGTTACACTTGACTGAAGGAAGATCACGTCAGTGGAATGCCAAGAGCTGGGTGAGTAACCTCTCATTTACGCTCTCATCAGGACCCTGCATAGGGAAGGAGGTAAAGAGGTACTCGAGGAGCAGAGTGAGCCGCCTTTCTATCATCAGGCACCTGTAGGCACATGCCTACAGTGCCTTATGGTAAATCTGGCCCTGGCCACAGCGCCTATGCAGGCCGCCATCATACTTAGTCAGTGCTGCAGTAGATAGTCCATGTTGCAGATGATGCTCATCTCCACATATCCCACTTGATTCAGGGAAAGGCAAAAAAAAAAAACCCTTTTGGCAAACTAACCATTAAAGTGACACTGAAGCAAAAACAAATAAATTGTGATATAACGAATTGGTTGTGCAGTATGGATAATTAATAGAACGTTAGTATCAAAGAAATTAGTCTCATATTTTTGTTTTTAGTTATATAGTTTTTTTTTATAACTTTGCATCATTCTCTAATATTTGGAGTTTACACACTACACTCGGCATTCTAAATGATTTCACAGAGCAGTCTAATGACCATTTGATCTTTCTTCTGCAGAAAAAAACAAAATACAGTGACAGACAGTTGAGATTCTAAACTTCAGATGACAGAGCCCTCTGCAACTTTGAAAGTCAGAGAGTTCAGTGAAGCTTTTTTGCATAGATAACAACTGGAGTTTCTTAACTCTTCCTGTCCTGGAAACAATATCAGACTCATATCTGTGCTGCTAATGTTTTAATGCTTAGCTGTACCCAGGGCCGGATTTACCAAAGGCACTGTAGGCACGTGCCGACAGGCTCCTTATGGGGCAGAAGCACCCCCCCCCCCCGAATGTCCCCGGTATGTATGGCAAAAGAAGGGAGCGCAATGATGTCACTCGCGGCCCCCTGCCCCGGCCAGCCCGCCTGTTTGCACTGCGATGGGGTCTCCACCGTTGCACATTGAGATTGGCCGCTGTATTTACTCATGCACTCAGCATGACGCTTCAGCTGCGTGTAGAGCCATCAGTGTGTGACTCATAATGTTAGTGCTTCCCCCTTCCCCACTCTGCACCGGTAAACCGGCAGCTGCAGCCAGGAGGAGGGAGAGGAGGAGAGGTAACCACAGTACAGCTGTCGGAGAGCTGCCAGGCATAGTCTGAGCAGTGTACACCTCAGCTGCCTTCTCCTTGTGGACTCAGCAGATTTCACCAGGCTGCCGGGAAGAGAGCGTGGTGAAGTAACTTTTTTTTGCTATCTTTTATGTGCGGTGGGGAAGTGGGGGGGTTTCCGAGGATGGAGCATGGAGGGGGTCTGTGTCCATTGGTGGCATGGGGTCACTGGGGGAGGAGGGAGGGAGGTCTGTGTGTTTATTAGGGAGGGGTTGTTGGGGGATACCAGCCTGTGTTGGTGGTGTGGGTTTACGGGTTGGGAGGGAGAGGGAAGGGTCTGGGTGTTGGTGGTGTGGGGTTATGGGGGGAGGGGGAGGAGGGTTGGTGGTGTGGGTTTATGGGGGAGGGGAGGAGAAGGGTCCATGTTTGTGTGCTGGTGGAGGGAGGGGAGGGGAGAGAAGAGTCTATGTCTGTGTGTTGGTGGAGTGGGTTTGTGGGTGGAGAGAAGGAGGTCTATCAGCCTGATTCATGAAGCTGTGGGGCTACACGACAGTAGCCTGAACTAAAATCAGGGCTGCATGCTACGCATAGTCGTGCTGAATAGCATGCCTACCTTATTTACGTGCCCTGTTTACATAGTAATGCGTGCTCCTGGGTGTTGTAAAGTATCGCAACTGCGATACTTCACTAGCGCAACTGTTAATATGTTTAATTGACATTGAAGTAGGAAGTATCGCAACCACTTCACAGCACCCAGGAGACAGGAGTGCACGTTACTATGTAAACAGGGCGCGTAACTAAGGAATGCACGCTATGCCGCACGACTGCATGTAGCGTGCAGCCCAATATTTAGCTTATGCTGCTATCATGTAGCTCATGCTGCTATATCAGCGCAGCTTCATAAATCAAGTCCTATGTCTGCACGTTGGTGGTGTGGGTTTATTGGTGGAGGGGGAGGGTTTGTGTCTATGTGTGTTAGTGGTGTGTGTTGAACTATAACTGTTTATACTTACCTAGGGCTTCTATTCCATCCTCCAGGGCTTGTCCGTTCCTCCCCTGTTTTGCCCAGTTAAAGCCACACTTGGGCTTAGTAGCACACCATTGCACATTTGCGAGTCGGACACGTGTGGCCACAGCTGCGCATGAGTAGTAGTCCCAAACTACTGGAATGGATAGTGAAGGAACGGATGGGACCAGGAGGATGCAATGGAATCCATAGCCTGCCGAAAGCTGGAGTAAGCCCCATGTAAGTATAAATGCTTGTAGTTAGAAAGTCTAAATTTTTCCTTTAAAGTGTTCCAGAGACGAATAATGCTGCAGATTTGATACTTGCCAGAGGCTTCCTTCATCCCCATAAGTCTGAGTCCCTTGCCGTCCTCCCACGGTCTGCCGTTTAGCCACAATCAGCCCCGATAACTGGCTCAGTCACGTCATTTGGGGTCTTCGGCGCATACAGGGGCTGATTGCGTCTGAATGGCAGGACAGCAAAGGACTCAGACGTGCTTGTGGGGCTGGAGGAAGCCCCAGGTAACTATCAAATCTGCAACATAAATCATCTCTGGTTTCCTTTAAATGGCATGCTTTATGGGGGTGGGAGAGGGGGTATAGAATGATTATTGTCCAGGTGATAGTCTGCCTGGGGGGGAGGGTATTACCTAGGCCAGGGGCTGCTTAGGACAAGTGCACTAGAAGCGCGTACACGCCTAATTTCTGCAAACTACGGGTCATCAGACCCGCCCGTGGGGTGGACGTTCTGACGACAGTTTGCATGTGTTTACAGTCTGTCGTCAGGCTGATGACAGACTGTACACACATGCAAACTGTCGTCATAACAGCCTCCCCGTGGGCGGGTCTGACCACCCGTAGTTTGCAGAAATCAGGCGTCTGTAAGCACCTTAGGGGAGAAGGGAGGTCCTACAGAAAGTGAGCTTTATATGAGAGTGGTTCTTGTCTAGGCTGCAAGCAGACTTTATACAGGGTGGCACACAACGGTCTGACCCTGCAATCTGCCATGAGCATGAGCTTACAGGCAGATGCTGGCTGGACCCTGTATGCTTCTTGCTCAATCTCTGCTGTGTGTGTCCTCTCCTGCTTTATTAAAGCCTGTGTCGTCTGTCTTTGCTGCTGTATGGGTAACGCTCTCATACGCAAATGAAGGTGACACAGGCTTCAAAAAAGCTGGAGAGGACTCACACAGCTGGGATAGAGCAAGAGGTGCTTATGGACAGTCCATTAGCGCTTGCCTGGGTATTTGCGCTCAAGACAGGCAGCTGGGCCATTTTGTTTTTGTGTGCCACCCTGTGCTGTATAAAGGCAGGGGAGGGGGTTGTTGTCTAGGCCACACTAAAATTTGCATCCATATTGCCTACCACCACCTTCTCATCACTAGAATCTACCTATCACTAAAATCTAACGATTAGTACCTGCCTGTGATTAGAAACTATTTGTCACAATTTTTGTGTTATAACTTATTAGTATCATTTCTTTGTGACTTGTATTATTTGCTGCTTGTTGGTAATATTGGCCTGTATTTGGTAAATTCTGTGTGGCATTAGTAAGATTTGCATATTGTTGGTATTCTCTACTGGTCTTTGGTAATATCTGCATTGCCTTGTGTGATTTTATTTCATAAGAAAAAGGGTGTGGTTTGGGCGTGGCCTATACATATACTTGCTAACCTGTACTGGCTAACCTGTACTGCGGCACCTATACTGGCTAAGCTGTACTGGGGCACCTATAGCTAGCTAACCTTTACTGGGGCACTTAAAGCTGGCTAAACTATACTGGAGGCACATATACTTGGCTGCCTATACTGGGGCTCTCAAACTCATCATTGGTGTGCTGATCCATCATTGTGTATCAAAAATCATGAATTGAATCAAAATTGCAATTTCTGACAGAAATCGTGCAATTCAACCTTTTTCTAAAATTGTTCAAGCCTAGTCTGTACTATTCTACCCCCTTGCAATCTGGTAAGGTGCATGATCCAATCCAGAAGGCAACAAAAGCTCCATCCACAGGGTTTGTTACTAATTCTCTCTACTCAGCTGTCTCTAGTCATGTGATCACAGTTTTACGATTTTTAGCTGCAGAGGCCTCATTTCACTTTAAAATGCAGCATGTTGACATTCTGATTAGTAATAGATGGTAATTTAGATGGTTCATGGACATTAGCTTTCCACTTCAAGATCTGAATTGGTATGCCATTCAGTATATTAAACAAAGAACACTATTTCGCAGGAACAGTGTGGGCAAACTAACAAAAGCTAATTTCTGGTTGACCTTGGTTGATGTACGTTATTGTTCTTTGTGCAGTTCTCAACCATTACAATAAAAGGGCAATTTTCTGAACAAATACAGATTTGCATATTCTTCCAGTTTTTACAAAAACTGTGATTAACCCAGGTCATATACTGCTATTTTACTCTAAAAGACAATAGATGTACAGTTTATAGGCATTGGCAAGTAAACAGGATAGAGAAACAGTATGACTTTTTCGATATTTAGTGAGCAATGTTTTCCACCGCAACCCCCTCCCCAATTGCTCTCTTTTATTTAAACAGCAGAAATGGTTCCAGAATTCCCCCGTGTAACACTACTCTGTGCAACCCTCGCACACACTTGGAACAGATGTGATCAGGAGAAAACAAGAGGCGTGCCAGAGTAGAAAAAGAAAGTGAGGAGGAGAGGAGTTAAGAGGAGTGTGAGCGCAAACACAGCTAAGGGAAAAGGGGAGTCAAAAATAAGGGAATAGGGTAAAAGGCACTCAAGAGAGTGAAAGTAGCAATATTTATTCTTAAGATGAGGTTTACCAGAAACCAAAGCTAAACTCATAGGAGGCAGCGTTTCATTGTAACTGGGCTCTCCTCCTCTCCCTTCAACCTCTGTACTCCAGCTTGGCCAGGCCTGTGGAATATAAACATACATTGTAGCTCTGTATACAATCTTCCCTTCACTGAAAGGATCACATTGTGATTGGGGTCATATCTCTGTGCAATCTGGAAGGGTGATTTGGACAGACATACAGCATATATTTTGGGGAACCTCTTAAAGTGAAATTCCACTCTTGCTTCAGACTTGCTATAAACATACATCACTGTTACTCAAATGTTTTTGAAATTTAATGGTATTAAAACTACCTTTCCATTTTTAATTTGCGGCCAGCTTTCAATTCCCAAACTGGACAGTAAGCACAAACTATACCTTTTTTTCAGCCTGGAATATTTATTTTCTGTTTCAGTACAGGCAGCCCAGGTATTTTCTTCAACTGCATGGTTAATCAGCATCAGACAGCAGGAGGTCTTGTAAGGGCTTGTTCACACCTACGGCGTTTTGCGAGACTTTGAAAAAAGCCCTAAAATACCTTGTACAATGAATCCTTACGGGATAGTTCATATAAGTGCATTTCATCTGCTTACCGTTCACAAAAGCACTGCATGTACCATTTTTGGAGCGATTTCGCTACAATGGAAGGTATAGGAAAAACTCTCACAAATCTTTTTTTTTATCTGTCGTTTGCGTTTGCATTTTTAAGAATAAATACATTGTATTTATTCTTTTTTGGGTCAAAGAGTACACTTCCTGACTAACGTCAGGAAGTGAAAAAACTGAACCGCTCTGCAAAAGCGCTTACAAAAGCACTTTGCACAAAATCGTACCACGCAGTGGAGTGCCAGGAGGGGGAAAAACGCCAACAAAAATTCGAAAATCGCTGCCATCAGCAATTTCGATTTTAGATGTGAACAAAGCTTTGAGGCTGGTTCAGATGGATGGCTGCCAGCGATTGTCCCCGATGTTTAACACTAGGGATCCACCGTGTCGTAATTGAGATGAATGGGAGCATTCATTTCACCATGTGTAGCAATGCTTGCTGTTGTGTGGTGAAGTAGCACAGTTGCGGTTACTTCAAACTCCCCTAGGGCGCTAAATGCGACGCAATGCCAAACAACAACAAACGTCGATTAAAAAATAAAAAAAAATCATTCAGAGAAGACAAAATGAGTTGCTGGGAGCCCTCTGCGTGCTCTTTCCGTAAGTCATTTTCACACCTGACTGACCCCATGGATATGCCTAATCTGGCCACCTGTATTAGGATCATGGTAGAGGGGCTGGGTAATTGAGTCCCCAGAATTAAAGGACAACTGAAGCGAGAGGGAAATGGAGGCTGCCATATTTATTTCCTTATAAGCAATACCAGTTTCGTGGCTATCTTGTTGGTCTGCTGCCTCTAATACTTTTAGCCATAGACCCTGAATAATCATGCAGCAGATCAGGTGTTTCTGACATTATTGTCAGATCTGACAAGCCTAGCTGCATGCTTGTTTCTGGGTTTATTCAAACAACACTACAGCCAAATAGTTATATTTGGTTATAATTATATATATATATAGTTAATAGTTAGTTTGGTTGAAAAAAGACATTCGTCCATTAAGTTCAACCAGAAGAAAAAAAACAAAACACCATCCTGAACCCGCATACATCCCAGTTGATCCAGAGAAATAGATCAGCATGGCTGCAGGCAACTGGTGTTGTTTAACCTCCCTGGCAGTGCATTTCTGTCTGGATTTATGGGTCTAGAACCTGTACATTTTTTTCAAGAATTTTAGGCCTCCAATTCTTAAGTCATAACTCACCAAAATATGTAAGAATAAAGGTCTTGTAGACATCTCTCGTATAATAAAAGACTAGAACACAAAATTTTTGAAGTAATTCAATTTATGAGTAAACTTAAAAAATAGTGAAATTGTACAAATAAGACACCAGACTATACAGTATGTACATATATACCAAATACACCTCCCGTGTGAGGTATATTTTGAAAGAGGGAATGACACAGAGGGCGAAATCACAATCAGGGCAGTAGAAGTGTGATCCTTTCAGACTTTTTTCCCTTTGCTATCAGTCCTAGGCGGCAGGCAGAGAGTAGTCAAAATCCAGGCAGAGGTCTGTGCAGGTGGCGAAAGAGAGTAATCAAAATCCAAATCACGCCGCACCACTGCTCCACTATTCTGATTGGCCGCTGGGACCCCTGAAGAAAATCGGTTAGATGGGGATCTCGACGGCAGGGAGAGAAGGCCAGGCAGCCAGGGAGCGAAGCTGGAATCCCGCTGCACAGCGCCAATTGCGAGTGGAACTCCAAATCCCTGCAGAAAGCAGGTAATTACCTACCCCGAGCTGAGCTCGGGATTACTGCTCTGGGCATATTTTTTACTATGAGCTCAGCTCAGGGATACCGCCAGGGAGGTTAAAAGGAAATAAATATGGCAGCCTTCTTCTCAATACAATTTTCCTTTAAAAAAAGAAGTATGAATTAACACGTGATATTAGTCCTGACAATGACCTCAATTCACTAAGCTTTATCAAACACTACGAAGAGGGGAGGGAGAAGCAGCAGGGTGTGCTGTGCTATGGAGAGGGGAGGGAGAAGCAGGAGCCCGTGCTGTGCTATGGAGAGGGGAGGGAGAAGCAGGAGTGCGTGCTGTGCTATGGAGAGGGGAGGGAGAAGCAGGAGCGCGTGCTGTGCTATGGGGAGGGAGAAGCAGGAGCGCGTGCTGTGCTATGGGGAGGGGTGGGAGAATCAGGAGTGCGTGCTGTGCTATGGAGAGGGGAGGGAGAAGCAGGAGTGCGTGCTGTGCTATGGAGAGGGGAGGGAGAAGCAGGAGCGTGTGCTGTGCTATGGAGAGGGGAGGGAGAAGCAGCAGTGGGTGCTGTGCTATGGAGAGGGGAGGGAGAAGCAGCAGGGCGTGCTGTGCTATGGAGAGGGGAGGGAGAAGCAGGAGTGCGTGCTGTGCTATGGAGAGGGGAGGGAAAAGTAGGAGCGCGTTCTGTGCTATGGAGAGGGGAGGGAGAAGCAGGAGTGCATGCTGTGCTATGGAGAGGGGAGGGAGAAGCAGCAGCGCGTGCTGTACTATGGAGGAGGGAGGGAGAAGCAGCAGGGCGTGCTGTGCTATGGAGAAGCAGCAGCACATGCTGTGCTATGGAGAGGGGAGGAAGAAACAGCAGGGCGTGCTGTGCTATGGAGAGCGGAGGGAGAAGCAGGAGTGTGTGCTGTGCTATGGAGAGGGGAGGGAGAAGCAGGAGCGTGTGCTGTGCTATGCCGCTGGGACCCCTGAAGAAAATCGGTTAGATGGGGATCTGGGCGGCAGGGAGAGAAGGCCAGGCAGCCAGGGAGCGAAGCTGGAATCCCGCTGCACAGCGCCAATTGCGAGTGGAACTCCAAATCCCTGCAGAAAGCAGGTAATTACCTACCCCGAGCTGAGCTCGGGATTACTGCTCTGGGCATATTTTTTACTATGAGCTCAGCTCAGGGATACCGCCGGGGAGGTTAAAAGGAAATAAATATGGCAGCCTTCTTCTCACTACAATTTTCTTTTAAAAAAAGAAGTATGAATTAACACTTCGATATTAGTCCTGACAATGACCTCAATTCACTAAGCTTTATCAAACACTACGGAGAGGGGAGGGAGAAGCAGCAGGGTGTGCTGTGCTATTGAAAGGGGAGGGAGAAGCAGGAGTGCGTGCTGTGCTATGGAGAGGGGAGGGAGAAGCAGGAGCGCGTGCTGTGCTATGGGGAGGGGAGGGAGAAGCAGGAGTGCGTGCTGTGCTATGGGGAGGGGAGGGAGAATCAGGAGTGCGTGCTGTGCTATGGAGAGGGGAGGGAGAAGCAGGAGTGCGTGCTGTGCTATGGAGAGGGGAGGGAGAAGCAGGAGCGCGTGCTGTGCTATGGAGAGGGGAGGGAGAAGCAGGAGTGCGTGCTGTGCTATGGACAGGGGAGGGAGAAGCAGGAGCGCGTGCTGTGCTATGGGGAGGGGAGGGAGAAGCAGGAGCGCGTGCTGTGCTATGGGGAGGGGAGGGAGAATCAGGGGTGCGTGCTGTGCTATGGAGAGGGGAGGGAGAAGCAGCAGTGGGTGCTGTGCTATGGAGAGGGGAGGGAGAAGCAGCAGGACGTGCTGTGCTATGGAGAGGGGAGGGAGAAGCAGGAGTGCGTGCTGTGCTATGGAGAGGGGAGGGATAAGTAGGAGCGCGTTCTGTGCTATAGAGAGGGGAGGGAGAAGCAGGAGTGCATGCTGTGCTATGGAGAGGGGAGGGAGAAGCAGGAGTGCATGCTGTGCTATGGAGAGGGGAGGGAGAAGCAGCAGCGCGTGCTGTACTATGGAGAGGGGAGGGAGAAGCAGCAGGGCGTGCTGTGCTATGGAGAAGCATCAGCGCATGCTGTGCTATGGAGAGGGGAGGGAGAAACAGCAGGGCGTGCTGTGCTATGGAGAGGGGAGGGAGAAGCAGGAGTGCGTGCTGTGCTATGAAGATGGGAGGGAGAAGCAGCAGTGGGTGCTGTGCTATGGAGAGGGGAGGGAGAAGCAGCAGGGCGTGCTGTGCTATGGAGAGGGGAGGGAGAAGCAGGAGTGCGTGCTGTGCTATGGAGAGGGGAGGGATAAGTAGGAGTGTGTGCTGTGCTATGCAGAGGGGAGGGAGAAGCACTGACACACTCTCACTCACTCGCTCTCACTCTCACACCCTCTTAGGCTGCTTTTACAGTAAGACGTTACAGGCGCACGTTAGTGCGGGCTGTAATGCAGCTTAACTCACAGCAATGAAAACTAAATGGGATGTTCACAGTGCCCACGTTGCGTTACATTGTAACGCAGCACGTTTAAAGAAAGTGCTGTATGCTATACGTTATACACGGCTAAGCCGCGTTAGACTGTTTGCACATGTGCAGTAATGTTGGAGGAGGAGGTCTCCCCTTTGATGGGTTAATCACGAAAACAATGTACAATACCACTGAGCTTGTACCATGTGTAGCGTGAACAAAGATTCAATAAAATTTCTTAGTTCTGTTCTCAAAACGCCATCAAGATTACCATTCTTTCATTAGCATTGTTTCCAGGAGTAGAGAGCACACACACTTCCTGAAGGGACAGCTGAAATCTGATCTCTGAAGTTTGCTCTGAAATCACCCTGCTTTTGTGATGTAAACACAGCTGTACTGAATCGCACAATGATGACATAAGACAGTGCACTTCCTAGTATACACCTCAGTGGGAGTGTCTGAAGACTCTGGGAGGAGGGCAGGTAATGAATATACAATGAGCAAGAGAAGGGAGGGGGGAAAACAAGAGTCAGGGAGGATATGATGTCAGCTTTAGCTTGGCAAAATGGCCACTGCCTGGAAAAGGATTTTCTGCTTTTCCTTTATAAAATTTTCAGGAATCATAACGTGGACAGTGCAATACATCTGATATATAAGTTGAACTAGTTGTGTTTTTTATTTTTAGGTTAGCATGGGTGTCGCTTCCTCTTTAAACACTTGATAATTTACCTCATGGGTAAAATCTAATTTTGAATTCACTAAGGTGTTATATATTTATCGAATGTTTTATCGCTAAAACTTTCAATACATTTATTTATTGTATTTATAAAGCGCCAACATATTACGCAGCGCTGGACATTAGTTTAGGTTACAGACAATATTTAGGGGTGACATACAGCAAAATGACAATACATGAATACATGAAAGACCAGATCATGCAGCACAGTATGGCTGCTTTCACAGTAAGACGTTAACGGCGCACGTTAGTTCAGCCTGTAACGCAGCCCACCGCACAGCATTGAAAAATCAATGGGCTGTTCACAGTGCCCACGTTGCGTTACATTGTAAAGCCGCGTTAGACTGTTTGCACATGCTCAGTAATGTTGGAGGAGGAGGTCTCCCCTCCTCCTCCGCGGCCAGCCACATGGCTAATTAATATTCAGTGCACTCAGTGACGTGCAGTGTTTACTTCCTGGAGCGGCCGCACTGTGCGGTGATTGGCCGGCGGGATCACGTGATGCTGATCACGTGGTCTCCGCATCGCATGGCACAAAAAAGACGTACCAAGAGCTGCATAACGCGGCTCTTGGTAGCGTCCTCCTACATCACCACCAGGTGTTGCGTTAGGGGCACGTTATGCGACCTATAACGTCCCCTAAAACGCAATGTCCTGGTGAGAAAGAAGCCTAAGAGTACAAGGTAATGCTTAGTCAGTCATTGGAGGGGAGCATGGAGATTAGGCAAGTTAGGTTCACTCAGATGCATAGCATGGGTTCACAGTAATGGAGATGCATGATCAGGTAGGACACAAAAGGAGGAGGTCTAAAAGTAATCAGCAGCGCTGTGTGGTCAACTTCAAGATAATTATTATTATTATTATTATTATTTTTTTTTATTTATATAGCGCCAACATATTCCGCAGCGCTTTACAAAGCACAATAAGACGACAAGGGGAACATAGATACAACTAACAAATATACAGCAGAGTTCCAAGCAGCACAAATATTGTTACAAAAACAGTAAACATTAGGAGGATGACCCTGCCCTTGCGAGCTTACAATCTAATGGGTAGTGGGGGACACACTAGGTAAGGGGGTGGAGGATGGATGAGGCAGTGATTCTTTGCCTCTGATTACATTGTGACAAATAAGTAAATAAAGGGCTATAGAATGTTATAAGCTTGTCTGAAAAGGTGTGTTTTAAGAGTGCGTTTGAAGATGTCCAGGTTTGGAGCATGACGTACAGGCTGTGGAAGAGAGTTCCAGATAAGGGCTGATGCTCGTGTAAAGTCCTGGATGCGAGCATGAGAGGAGGTGATCAGCTTAGAGGCCAGGAGAATTTCTTGGGAGGAGCGAAGGTTGCGGGAGGGACAATATCTTGAGATTAGTGAGGAGATGTATGGAGGAGACAACTCGTGGAGGGCTTTGTATGTTAGAGTCAGGAGTTTGAACTGGATCCTCTGGGTAATGGGTAACCAGTGGAGAGAATGGCACAGTGGGGCTGCATCAGAAGAGCGTGTGGAAAGGTGAATGAGGCGGGCCGCTGCATTTAGAAGGGATTGGAGAGGAGCTAGCCTGTTTTTTGGTAGGCCACAGAGCAGGGTGTTGCAGTAGTCTAGGCGGGAGATGATTAAGGCATGAACAAGCATTTTGGTGGCCTCTTGTGTGAGGAAGGGACGGATACGGAATATATTTTTGAGCTGGAAATAGCAGGTGGTGGTTAATGAGGCAATGTGAGGTTTAAAGGAGAGCTCTGAGTTAAGTATAACCCCCAAGCAGCGGGCCTTAGTGGTTGAGGTTATTGGGGTGTTGTCTACCGTTATGGTTGCAATTGGTGGGGGTGTAGATAGCAATGGTGGAAAAATCACAATTTCCGTTTTAGTCATGTTGAGTTTGAGGAAGCGGGAGGACATGAATGCAGAAACGGCACGTAGACAGTCGGGGACTCTGGATAGTAGTGAGGACAGGTCAGGAGCTGAGAGATAGATTTGGGTGTCATCCGCATAAAGGTGATACTGGAAGCCAAAAGAGTTAATTAGTTGTCCCAGGCCACGGGTGTAGATTGAGAAAAGAAGTGGCCCAAGAACAGAGCCTTGAGGTACACCAACAGACAGTGGGTGTGGAGAGGACTTGGTGTTAGAGAAGGAGACAGTGTAAGAGCGTCCAGAGAGATAAGAGGAGATCCAGGAATGTGCTTGTCCCTTGATTCCTAAAGATGACAGTGTCTGCAGAAGCAGAGCATGATCAACCGTGTCAAAGGCAGAAGAAAGGTCAAGGAGTATTAGAATGGAGAACTGGCCATTGGATTTAGCTACCAGTAGGTCATTAGCAACTTTCGTGAGGGCAGTTTCAGTGGAATGGTGTGTGCGGAATCCAGATTGAAAGGGGTCAAGTAAGGAGTTGGTAGAGAGAAAGGCAGACAATTCTGAATGGATGTGACGTTCCAGCAGTTTAGAAGCAAAGGGGAGGAGCGAGACAGGACGGTAGTTGGATAGAGAAGTTGGATCAAGAGAGAGTTTTTTGATTAGTGGTGTGATGATAGCTTGTTTGAATACGGAAGGAAAAGTGCCAGTGGAGATAGAAAGGTTGAATAGAGTTGTTAGAGCGGGATTAAAGGAGGAGGAAAGCTGGGGGATTAGATGAGAGGGAATGGGGTCCAGGGCACAGGTAGTGAGATGCGCTAAAGATAAAAACAGTTCCACCTTCAGAGATTCCAATGGTTTGTCTTTGTGCTCCTAAAAGTGTCAGTATAACAAAAAAGGCGATAGAGGATTCTCTCAGTGGAATATAATGGACAAATTTATTGAGTAAATTCTTCCAGATAAAAAGCAAAGTATAACTCACATAAAGAGGGTCCTACTCCAGTAGGAACCCTCTTGGCAGTAATCGCTTCCCACCCAGTGTGGTACTATAAACCAGGACAGCGATCAGTAGTATGTCATTGCCCGCTCTCGTCCCGATGACATACTACTGATCGCTGTCCTGGTTTATAGTACCACACTGGGTGGGAAGTGATTACTGCCAAGAGGGTTCCTACTGGAGTAGGACCCTCTTTATGTGAGTTATACTTTGCTTTTCATCTGGAAGAATTTACTCAATAAATGGGTCCATTATATTCCACTGAGAGAATCCTCTATCTCCTTTTTTGTTGCGCTAAGCGACACTTTTAGGAGCACAAAGACAAACCATTGGAATCTCTGGAAGTGGAACTGTTTTTATCTTGAAGTTGACCACACAGCGCTGCTGATTACTTTTAGAATTGCTACTGAGGAATAGGAGACACCTCAACAGCTGCTGCAGTGTGCGATTCGGATAAATAGAGAAGATTTTGCATTTGAAGCGCCTCTATTGTACTGTACAAAAGGAGGAGGACCCTGCCCAAAGGCTTACAATCTAGAGGGAGAAGTAAGGACAGGAAAGGTAGGGGACCAGAGTTCAGCTGTGGGATTAGAGCACTTGTGAGGGGCAGTAGGCTAGAGTGAAAAGGTGAGTTTTAAAGGCCTTCTTGAAGATGTCGAAGGAGGGGGCTGCCCTAATGGGTGGAGGTAGGGAGTTCCATAGTGTTGGAGCAGCTCTTGAGAAGTCCTGGAGGCGTGCATGGGACTGGGTGATGCAGGGGGGGGGTGCGGTTAGGCGAAGTTCATTGGAAGAGCGAAGTGAGCGGCTAGGTGTGTACCTCTGAGTAAGATCGGAAATGTAGGTTGGACAGGTTTTGTGGATAGATTTGTAGGTCAGACACAGTATCTTGAATCTGACTCTGGACTGGATAGAAAGCCAGTGGAGGGATTCAAGGAGGAGATCCGCCGTGGTGGAGCGATGGGAGCAGTGGATAATTCTGGCTGACGCATTCATGATGAACTGCAGTGGGGCTGTTCGGGTCATAGGGAGACCAGATAGAAGGGCATTGCAGTAGTCAAGGCAGGAAATTATGAGGGCATGGATGAGGAGTTTGGTGGTGGCAGAGGTCAGGAAAGGGCGAATCTTACAGATGTTACGGAGATGGAAGTTGCAGGACTTTGTGAGGTTTCGGATGTGGGTAGTGAAGGAGAGTGTGGAGTCCAGGGTGACACCCAGACAGCGGGCTGTAGAGGTAGGGCGAATGGTAGTGTGGTTAACAGTGACATGCACATCTGGGAGGTTCATGGATGGCTGGGGTGGAAAGATCATAAATTCCGTTTTGTCTAGATTTAGTTTCAGGAACCTAGCGGACATCCAGGAGGAGAAGGCTGACTGGCAGGAGGAGACCTTGTCCATGGTAGTGGTGGATATGTCAGGGGTGTGGAGGTAGATCTGGGTGTCATCTGCATACAGATGGTAGTTAAAACCCATGGAGGAGATAACCTTGCCAATGGACGATGTGTATAGGGTGAACAGTAGGGGGCCAAGGACCGAGCCTTGGGGGACTCCCACTGAGAGGTGGTTGGGGGTGGGAGAGGACTCATTGAAGGCGGCCGTGAAGAAGCGGTTGAAAAGGTAGGATGAAAGCCAGGTCAGGGTGAGATCGTGAATGCCCGTGGACTGGAGGAGTAGGGGATTAACATTATTATTATTATTGATTTATAAAGCGCCAACATATTCCGTGGCGCTGTACAAAGTAAGAAACAAACATGGGGTACATAATAATACAGACAATGGTGTACACCAAAATACAAGATACATAATTAGTGACAAAATACAAAGAATGATACAAAATACAAAATATAGAATTGGTAATGACAGTGATAAAAGTAACACGATGAATAAAATGTATAATAATTACCAAGACACAAAAGGGTAAGAGAGCCCTGCCCTTGCGAGCTTACAAACTAAAGGGAATGGGAGGGAAACAGGAGGAGGGGTAGTATGCAACAAATATATAGAGGCTGTGTGTTTTAGGATACTTAGTAGGAGTGCAATTTGGTCTTAGGACAAAGGGAAGTGGCCTAAGGCCTAAGGGGATGATCTACTGTGTCAATCTGCTGAAAGGTCAATCTACAACACCTTAGTGAATTCAAAATTAGATTTTACCCATGAGGTAAATTAGCAAACGTTTGATAAAGTGTTTGATAAAGCTTAGTGAATTGGGGCCAATGTGTAGAGCTGAACTGAAGGGTTTGCTCATTTCTCAACAAAGATAGAGCTAAACTTTAATGATCAGTTGAGTTATTGTGCAACAGACAGTATAATTGCTTTGCAACACGATACAGTTACATTTCAATGGTGCTTTCCCAGTGGTGCACTTACAAAGTATACACAGCATGCAATGCATTAGAGGCTGACGTACGCTGTACACTATTAGAGTCTATGTACTGTATGCTGCACTGTATGGGTCGCATCGGAGCGGTAGCCCAGCTGCAACTATACATGACCGTTGAGATCCTATTTTATTTTTTTGAGGCATCTCTGACTTTTTGAGGCATCTGTCATGTTTCATGAGGTGCTAAAATTCCAAGATAGTATAAATACCCCCCAAATGACCCAATTTTGGAAGGCATGGTGAGTTCATAGAAGATTTTATTTTTTGTCACAAGTTAGCGGAAAATGACACTTTGTGAAAAAAAAAAAGGTTTCCATTTCTGCTAACTTGTGACAAAAAAATGAAATCTGCCACGGACTCACCATGCCCCTCTCTGAATACTTTGGGGTGTCTACTTTCCAAAATGGGGTCATTTGTGGGGTGTGTTTACTGTCCTGGCATTTTGGGGGTGCTAAATTGTAAGCACCCCTGTAAAGCCTAAAGGTGCTCATTGGACTTTGGGACCCTTAGCGCACCTACGCTGCAAAAAGGGATCACACATGTGGTATCGCTGTACTCTAGAGGAATAGTATAATGTGTTTTGGGGTGTATTTTTACATATACCCATGCTGGGTGGGAGAAATATCTCTGTAAGGCCTCTTGCACACTGCATGCATTTCAGATTCCGATTCCGCTTTTTAATCTGTTTTTACATCCGATTCCGATTCAGATTTTTAATCTTAACTGCATGCTGCGTTTTTTGATCCGTTTTTCTGTTGAATGTATTCAAGGAAAATCGGAAACGGAATCGGAATCGGAAACGGAATCGGAATCGGAAAACGGATTTGCAGTGTGCAGGGAGCCTAAATGAGATTTTTTTGATTTTTTTTTTTTACACACAATTGTCCATTTACAGAGAGATTTCTCCCACCCAGCATGGGTATGTGTAAAAATACACCCCAAAACACATTATACTACTTCTCCTGAGTACGGCGATACCACATGTGTGACACTTTTTTGCAGCCTAGGTGCGCTAAGGGGCCCCACGTCCTATGAGTACCTTTAGGATTTCACAGGTCATTTTCAGGCATTTGGTTTCTAGACTACTCCTCATGCTTTAGGGCCCCTAAAATGCCAGGGCAGTATAGGAACCCCACAAGTGACCCCATTTTAGAAAGAAGACACCCCAAGGTATTCCATTAGGAGTATGGTGAGTTCATAGAAGATTTTATTTTTTGTCACAAGTTAGCGGAAATTGATTTTTATTGTTTTTTTTCCACAAAGTGTCATTTTCCACTAACTTGTGGCAAAAAATAAAATCTTCTATGAACTCATCATACACCTAACGGAATACCTTGGGGTGTCTTCTTTCTAAAATGGGGTCCCTATACTGTCCTGGCATTTTAGGGGCTCAAAACCGTGAGGAGTAGTCTGGAAACCAAATGCCTCAAAATGCCTGTTCAGGGGTATAAGCATCTGCAAATTTTCATAACAGGTGGTCCGAGGGGCCGCATTTTGTGGACGGTGACAGGCTGTATTGGCACTGAAGTGCAGGAAGCGCAGGATGTTCTCAAATCATGACCTGGACATGGCAGCAGAGAACATGGGCATGTGATGTATTGGGTGCGTAGACCAATAAGACCGCAATACATTATTTTTGGCTAGACCCATGTTAAGGAGAAGGCCCCAAAAAATGTTACGTTCAGAAACTTGGAGTGGTTTGCACCGAAATGGCTGGGCATGGTAGCTTCTTGGATTGGCGGTTGCGTATTGTGTGGCATAACGGTTGGTCTCAGCCACAATTAAGTGACAGGAGGTGATTGATGGGTGTCTCAGGGGGTGATTAGAGGGGAGAATGCAATCAATACACTGGGGAGGTGATCGGAAGGGGGTCTGAGGGGGATCTGAGGGTTTGGCCGAGTGATCAGGAGCCCACACGGGGCAAATTAGGGCCTGATCTGATGCGTAGGTGTGCTAGGGGGTGACAGGTGGTGACAGGAGGTGATTGATGGGTGTCTCAAGGTGTGATTAGAGGGGGGAATAGATGCAAGCAATGCACTGGCGAGGTGATCGGGGGGGGGGGGGGTGTCTGAGGGTGTGGGCGGGTGATTGGGTGCCGCAAAGGGGCAGATGAGAGTCTGATCTGATGGGTATGATGGGTAGCAGTGACAGGGGGTGATTGATGGGTGATCAGTGGGTGATTAGAGGGGAGAACAGATGTAAATAATGCACTGGAGAGGTGTTCAGGCGGGTCTGAGGGTGATCTGAGGGTGTGGGCGGGTGTTCGGGTGCCCGCAGGGGGCAGATTAGGGTCTGATCTGATGGGTAGCAGTGACAGGGGGTGACGGGGTGATTGATAGGTGATCAGGGTGTGATTAGAGCGGAGAATAGATGCAAGTAATGCATGGTGAGGTAATCAGGGCTGGGGTCTGAAGGCGTTCTGAGGGTGTGGGCAGGTGATTGGGTGCCCGCAAGGGGCAGATAAGAGTCTGATCTGATGGGTAGCAGTGACAGGTGGTGACAGGGGGTGACGGGGTGATTGATAGGTGATTACAGGGGAGAATATATGCAAGCAAGGCACTGGCGAGTTGATCAGAGGGGGTCTGGGGGGCTATTTGAGGGTGTGGGCGGGTGATTGGGTGCCCGCAAGGGGCAGATAAGGGTCTGATCTGATGGGTAGCAGTGACAGGTGGTGACGGGGTGATTGATAGGTGATCAGTAGGTGATTACAGGGGAGAATATATGCAAGCAATGCACTGGCGAGTTGATCAGAGGGGGCCTGGGGGGCTATTTGAGGGTGTGGGCGGGTGATTGGGTGCCCAAGGGGCAGATTACGGTCTGATCTGATGGGTAGCAGTGACAGGTGGTGATTGATGGGTGATCAGTGGGTGATTAGAGGAGAGAACAGATGTAAACAATGCACTTGGGAGGTGATCTAAGGGCGGGTCTGTGGGCGATCTGAGGGTGTGGGCGGGTGATCAGGTGCCCGCAAGGGGCAGGTTAGGGTCTGATCTGATGGGTAGCAGTGACAGATGGTAAAGGGGGTGATTGATGGGTGATTGACAGGTGATCAGTGGGTGATCACAGGGGAGAATAGATGTATACAGTACACGGGAGTGGGGGGGGTGTGTGATCAGGAGCACCCAGGGGGCATTTAGGACCTAACCTAAAAAATAGCATTGACAGATAGTGGCAGGGAGTGATTGATGGGTGATTAGGGGGATGATTGGGTGCAAACAGGGGTCTGAGGGGTGCTGTGGGCGATCAGAGGACAGGGGGGGCAGGATCAGTGTGGTGTTGTGCTTACCAGGGGGGCTGCCTTCTGCCCTGGTGGTCCCTCGATCACTGGACCGTCCGGTTGACGTCGTGGGTGGGTGGAGCCTATTGCCGGCGGATGCGCGCACATCCAGCGTGCTATCCCCGGCCACACAGTGCAGAACGAGCTGCCGCCGATGGGCGTATTGCGGTCGTTCTGCACACCACTTTGCCGCCGCGGCTGTGGGCGGTCGGCAAATGGTTAAACCACCAATCGAATTTCAGCCATTCATTTTCAATGCGAAAATGTAAACTGCAGCCATTCTTAGACTGTTAATTGCATGGTTTTTAAACTTGGCTCAATTGGCCACTGGGTGACTGGGATTAATATTTAGAAAAGTGGGTGGAGCCTACAACAGCCAATCAAAAATCACCTATTTATTTTCAAGGGGAATATTTCAACTGCTGCCATTCTTAGGGCTGGTGCACACCAAGAGCACTTCTGAGTGATTTTAAAAACGCTAGCGCTTTGAAAAGCGCTTTGCTAATGTATTTGAGTGGAATGGATCACACCAGAGCGATGTAATTTTCTATCAAACGCAAATGGGGGTCCTGCAGCATTTCTGAGGTGATTCAGCCTCAATGTTAAGTAGAGAAAAGTGGAAAATCGCTCTGAAGAACAGATCGAATTTCCAAGTGTTTCTGTTACAGAAGCTGTTCCGTTCCAGTTCTACTGTGACAAAAAAAAAAAAAACGCGACACCAAAATGCTCCAAAAATTGCTAGGCATGATTAGAAAATCGCTAGGCACATGCCTAGAATCACTCTGAAAAATCACTTCAAAAAGTGCAGAGCGTTTGTGATTACGCTAGTACTTTTTTGGTGTGCACTGGCCCTGACACTGTTAATGGTAGAGCCGTTAAACTTGCTACAGTCAGTCACTGAGTGACTGGGGTTTAAATTCACTAAACGGGAGGAGCCACAAAAAGCCAATCAGATTTCTTTGCTGGATAAACTGCTTCCATTCACACATTTTTTTATGCCAAGAACCCGAAAGCTCACAAACTTCGTCATTGAGTGAGGACTGAGACACACCAGAAAAGCTCCCCAAACACTGGAGGTTTCAAAAGCTCTTCCCAATGCAATCCTTTTTTTCCAAAACCTTATTGCTACAGTGTGCATAGACACATAGGATAACATTAGCAGGAGGTTTTTCAAAAACTGAAAATGCTCAGAAAAAAACTCCTCTGGTGTGCACCAGGCCTGACTGTGTCAAGGTTACAAAATAGTGGGCAGAGCCAGAAACTAATTTCACGGAGAAAATATAAACTGCAGCCATTCTTACACTGTTAATTGCAGGGTTCTCAAACTTTGCTCAGTTGGTCACTGGGTGAATCAGAGTAGTATTCAAGAAAGTGGGTGGAGCCTACAATAGCCAATCAAAATTCACCTGTTAATTTTCAAGGGGAATATTCCAATTGCTGCCATTTTTACACTGTAAAAGATAGCAGATGCCTCAAAAGATAGCAGATGCCTCAAACCTAGTACAGTCGGTCAATGGGTAACTGGAGTTCAAATTCTGGAGAGGGGCAGAGCCACAGACAATCTGATTTGTTTAATTTCTATGGGAATATACAAATTCTTGATACCAAGGACCCCAAAGCTCACAAACTTGGTCATTGTGTGACTGTACGTCTAGGTTAGAAAAAGTGGGTGGAGCCAACAACATTTTTTATATGGAAAAATATAAACTGCCGCCTTTCATACACTGTTAATGGCAGGGTTCTCAAACTTGTCACAGTTGGCCACTGTGTGGCTGGGATTAATATTCAGGAAAGTAGTGGAGCTTAAAACAGGCAATCAAGATTCCCTTATCGATTTTCAAGGGGAATATTTACTATATTGCTGCCATTCTTACACTGTTAATGGCAGAGGACTCAAAACATGGTACAGTCTATAATTGGGTGACAGAGGTTCAAATTTTGGAAAGGGGTGGAGCCACATACATCTAATCAGGTTTCTTTGCTGGATAAACTGCTTCCATTCACACAATTTTGATGCCAGGAACCTGAAAACTTATAAACGTGGCCATTAAGTGACTGTGTGTCAAGGTTACAATAAGTGGGTGGAAGCAAATACAAATTTAACTGGGAAAATGTAAACTGCAGCCATTCTTACACTTTTAATGGCAGGGTTCTCAAACGTTGCACAGTTGGTCACTCGGTGACTGGGATTAATATTCAGAAAAGTGGGTGGAGCCTACAAAAGTCAATAAAATTGATCTATTTATTTTCAAGGGGAATAATTGATTTCTGCCATCCTTGCACTGTTAATGGCACAAGCCTCAAACCTGGTACAGTTGGTCATTGAGTGACTGCGGTTCAAATTCAGAAAAGGGGGTGGAGCCACAGACAGCCAATCAGATTTATTTCATTTCAATGGTAAAATACAAATTATTGATGCCAAAGACCCCAGAGCTCACAAACTTGGTCACTGAGTGTTTGTGTGCTAGGGTTAGAAAAAGTGGGCATAGCCAACACCAGCCAAATACATACCTGGGCAACGCCAAGTCATCAGCTAGTACTAAATAATACTAGTGTCGGGTAGAGATGGCCCGAACGGTTCGAACGCAAACTTATTCGCGCGAACTTCAGTGGTTTGCATTCACGGTGAACTGCGAACTTTATGCGAGTTCGACCCGCCCCCAATACTACATCATTAGGCTCAACTTTGACCCTCTACATCACAGTCAGCAGACACAGGGCAGCCAATTAAGCTACACTCCCCCTGGAGCCACCCCCCCCCCCTCTATAAAAGGTAGCTGCGTCGGCCATTTTCTCACTCTGTGTGCTGAGTAGTTAGTGAGAGAAGGGTGAGAGTTTGCTGGCTGCTGCTGCAGAGAGCTTAGGGAAAGCTTAGTTAGGCTGTTAGGCTTTTTAGCTTGCTCCTTGCTGATACTTATTGTTAAGAAGCACCCCAAAACAGCTCTTTTCAGAGCTAATGTTCTTTTGATGTGTTTTTTTTTTGTGTGTGTGTGGCCCACTGACACTTGCATATACAGCCCTGTCGCAGCAGTCCCTTGATAATTGCTATACTGTGCAAGGCCCAGCACATTCAGTGACTACCCTTTTCAATGCACCTGTGTGGGACAGCTGCATATTTGTAATACCAGTCACTGTATACCTGTTCATGTTTACTGCACCTGCGTGACAGCAGCACACAGTATTATAAATACCAGTCACTGCATACCTGTTCACTGCACCTGCGTGACAGCATGCAGTGTTATATATACCAGTCACTGCATAACTACACAAACAGCTGTTTGCGGTGCGTTACACAGTGAGTTTGGTGTGTCAGTGTGAAGTAGTACACTAATTACACTACTTGATTGATGTATACACATGCAAGATGTTTTAAAGCACTTTATGCCTCCAATTTAGCATTGCAATGTGATTTCTGCCCTTAAAATGCTGCTGTGCGTCAAATCCAGATTTTTCCCTGGGACTTTTGGTGTGTATCCCAATCCGCCATGCAAAACTCCAGGTGTTAGACCCCTTGAAACATCTTTTCCATCACTTTTGTGGCCAACATAAATGTTTGTAGTTTTCAAAGGTTGCCTCCCCATTGAAGTCTATTGCGGTTCGCGAAGTTCGTGCGAACCTGAACTTTTGCAGAAGTTCGCGTTCGAGATTCGCGAACCTAAAATCGAAGGTTCGAGCCATCTCTAGTGTCAGGAGAGTAGGAGTTCTTTACCCAACACAAAGCAGATAAACTGACCTAGCTCACCTCCTCCCATTGTAGTAACAATATTGTACCATGTTAGCCATCAGTAAAAGCAAGAAGTTTTGAATCAGGATCAAGGTTGCTCTCAGAATTTGCGAATTCTAATTTACCCGTGATCATGGGTAGATTTTCATGATTGCCGAATTCGAATAGCGATACTGCTCCCGAATTCGAAGTCGAATGTACCCGAATAGTCAATCTCGAATTTGGCCGTGATCACGGGTGTTAACGAATTCGGCTTCAGTATCCAGGGGATGACGTCATTGGGCCAATCAGAAGGCCCCCAGCCGAGTCACTAGCAACCAATAAGAGGAGGGGAGCCTGGACCTCCCCTCCTCTATATAAGGTGGCAGCCATGTTGCGGAGCCCGTCCTTGCATGTGACTGAGCGGTACTAGCAAGTGCTTTTCATTGTGTAAACACAGCGTTTTGCTTCCTAAACACATTCTACACACATTTATTATATTGTTTTATAGATAGCTAGTGATTTGATTGTCATAGTTCAGTCAGCTAGTGTAGTGTATATATGGTATACTGTGCTAGGCTGATGTTAGGTCTGTGTGCAGGCTAGGCCTGCTAGCCTAGGTAGTCTTAGCCTACTACTAGCTTAGGTAGGTTAGGGATTATAGCTAGTTGTGTACTAGTAGTTTACTTAATTTCTACTGTTAGTCTGTGAGTTTATTATCTTCAGTACTGTGTTAGTTACTTTACAGAGGGCAGCATCTGTTGTGATCTGTGACTGCCTGTCATCTCTGCCTGACCCTATTTATTGCGTCCATGTGTGACAGACTTTGATTGTCACCATCCGTCACATGAGTTAGTTATCGACTACTAGTCTACTACACTACTACTACTAGGGATTATAGTTATTTGTTATTTACCTGCGTACTAGTTTACTTAATTTCTACTGTTAGTCTGTGAGTTTATTAGCTTCAGTACTGTGTTAGTTACTTTACAGAGGGTAGCATCTGTTGTGATCTGTGACTGCCTGTCATCTCTGCCTGACCCTATTGATTTTGTCCGTGTGTGACAGACTTTGATTGTCACTTTCGATCACACAAGTTAGTTATCGACTACTGTAGACTACACTACTAGTACTGCTAGTATTTAAAAAAAAACTTTCTTTTTTTTTTGGTCAATTACCCAACCAACCCAGACTCTTAATTAAAGTCTACAGCCTTTCCCGCTATCTATCTATCTATCTATCTATCTATCTATCTATATATTTTCCCTTGTTGTATTTGTATATTGTACAATAACTGGCAGAGGTAGAAGCATCACCAGGAGAGGCAACGCCATTGCTGCAGCCACTGCCAGCACCGGCAGGTCTGTGACTGGTCCACCGCCAACCATTGCCAGCGACACCAGTGCCACCACCAGCACTGCGGTCCGCAGCAGCAGCTGCCCTCCACCACCGCTTGAGGTCACATCGACTCCAGCGGCCAGCCTGCCCTCAATGAGCACGCTCTTTACACCAGGGACCGCAAGCGTTTTGAGGGATGTGGTTGCCCAGTTTGAGGAGTAGATGTTGGAGGAATTCGAGGAGGAGATGTTGGGGGAATTCGAGGAGGAGGAAGAGTTTGAGGTGGAGGAGGTTGTTGTTGGCGGCGCACAACAAGTGGAATTTCAGGAGGAGGAGGAGGGGCCTGATGCAGGGGATGTTGGGGCAGAGGAGTTGGTTGAGGGCTCAGAGGAGATGTTTGGGGATGATGATGAGGCGCTGGATCGTCCCTATGTGCCACCACCAGCACAGTTGGGTGAAGGCAGCACGTCATTGGAGGAGGAGGTTTTTTCTGGCACAGAGGCGCAGCAGCAGCATGGTGGCCAGCACAGGGCGTGGAAGGCAGGAGCCACAGCCTGCTGCTTCAGCCGCTACCACCACCACCCACACCAAAGCTCCTCCAAAAAAAAAACAGCCCTCCAAAGGCAAAAGAGCTCCTCTTCCCTCAAGCGGGAAGGGCAAGTTGAAATCCCCAGTCAGGCGGTACTTCACTGTGTGCGCTGACGACAAGACCCGTGCCATTTGCCACAGTTGCGGTGCCAGGCTGAGCAGAGGTCACGATCTGAACAAGTTGGGTACCTCGTGCCTGCAGACCCACTTTGAGACCAAACATTTTGAGGATTACAGTGAATTTCTGAAGCTGCAGTAGGGTATTGTACCGTGTTAGCCATCAGTAAAAGCCATCAGTAAAAGTTAGCCAATAAATGGTATCATCCTGATTTAAAACTTCTTGCTTTTTCTGAAGCTGAAGGACAGTGGCGCAGGCAGTGGTCAGAGCCAGACAGCCATTGCACAGACTTCAGCAGCAGCATCCCACCCTCCTGCTCATCCAGCATCAGCAGCAGGAGCACAGAAAGTCATTGCTCCCCCCCCGGGCAGCCAGTCCTCAGTGGCCTCATCTGCTCCCTCCACAGTGGCCTCCTCATTCTCCCGT
The DNA here is from genome assembly GCF_040937935.1 of Hyperolius riggenbachi. Taxonomy (NCBI): domain Eukaryota; kingdom Metazoa; phylum Chordata; class Amphibia; order Anura; family Hyperoliidae; genus Hyperolius; species Hyperolius riggenbachi. The sequence goes on from NC_090657.1 coordinate 131,077,234, forward strand.
GCAGGCAAACGCCGCCAGACCCTGCTCAACGAGTCATTTCCCGGTGTGACCAAGGTTCTGCCTGCTACCAACAGGCGCATCCAGGTGCTGAACGGGTTGCTTGCCCGGGCCATGTGCTCCCAGCTCCTGCCATACATACTCCTATGCGCAGGAGGGGAGTGACATGAGAATGCTCCTGCAGTATGGGATCCCGAAGTGGCAAATCCCCAGCCGCCACTACTTCTCCCGCACGGCGATCCCAGCACTGCACCGGTTTGCTATGGCGAAAGTGGGCCGCTCGCTCGATCACGCCCTGAGTGAGCGGATCCACATCACCATGGACTCCTGGAGCAGCCGTTTTGGGACAGACCGCTACCTGTCCTTCACGGCTCACTGTGTCAGCCTGGTGGAATGCGCCAGCAAAGAAGCAGCAGGTCCATCCTCGGGCGCATCAGCAGCAGCAACGGCACCAGTTGTCCACTATGTTGTGCCACCACGCGGGGTCAGGGGAGAAGCAGCAGCTCCCGCCTCCAAGCGACCCCGCATCAACAGCAGCGTTAAGGCCCGCCACTGCCAAGTGCTGCTGGGGATGAGAATCCTGAGGAAGAACAGTTTGATGGCAGCCAACGTGCTCCGCTACCTGGGAGCAGGAGAAGACGTGGCTGACCCCCAGAGGCCTAAGAGTCTGTTTGGTGGTGTCCGACAATGCGGCAAACCTGCTGGCTGCCATCAGCAGGGGACACTTGACCCACGTCCCCTGCTTGGCCCACGTCATGAACCTGATGGTGCAGAAGTTCCTGCGCACCTACCAGGGGATGGAGGATCTGTTGGAAGCGGCTCGGAAAATTGTTTGCAGCTTCCGGCGCTCAGCCGCTGCCGCAGCAAACCTGGCAGACATTCAGCAGCGCGAGGGCCTGCCACAACACCGGCTAGTCATCAATGTGCCAACTCGCTGGAATTCCACCCTGGCAATGCTGGAGAGGCTGGTTGAGCAGAGGAGGGCTATCCACCACTACGTTGTTGAGGCCACTGTCGCCGGCACCATCAAACTCCAGCTCATCTCCAACGCACAGTGGGGGCAGATGCAGTAGGTCTGCTTGGTGTTGGCTCCCTTCCTGCAGGGAACCAACCTGGTGAGCGAGGAACGGGCATCCCTCTGCCAGTGGGTGCCCTTTGTTTGTCTGCTGGACAGGGCACTTTGTGATTTGATGGATGTGGGAGAGGAGGCCCTGAAGCAGCTGGAACAGCAGCCGCCTGCACGGTCAACTTCTGCGCAGGAATTTGAGTTGTTGGAGGAGGAGGAGTTGGAGGTGCTGGATGTTGCTGTTGAGGGGGAACAGCGGAGCGCAGCAGCAGTGTGGTGAGAGAGTGGAGAGAGGAGGAAGAAGCTCAGGGGCCGGAGGAGGAGGAGGACAGCGAACCTGAGGCCACTGACCCTGATGTCTCTGCTGGACGGACAGCCCTGTTCACCATGGCAGGGCACATGCTGCGGTGCCTGTGCACAGACCCCAGGGTTGAGCAGATGCAAGCTCAGGAGGACGCCTGCATCAGCATGATTCTGGACCCACGGCTGAGGGGGAAGGTGGCTTAGTTCCTGCTTGCTGGAGACCGTGAGCAGTGAACAAGGGAGATCCTTGTTCGGCGATTGAAGGAAGCCTTTCCCCAGCCTTCCACCCCCACTGTCCCTGTCCCGCCAGCACAGCAGCCGGTGCCTGCAGCCAGCAGCATCAGGCGCCCAGGAGACCTGCTGTCCTTGACAAAGGCACTCTACCGGACGGTAGAGCAGCTGAGAGAGGAGGTGCGTGCAGCAGCATCCTCCTCTCAAAGTCACAGCCAGCGCCTGACCCGGATGGTGGACAACTACATTGGGTCCTTCAGCGGGCTTGACACCGGCGAAGAGCCTGTGGACCCCTTGGAGTACTGGGTTGAGCGCTTGCAGATGTGGAGTGAGCTGGCGCAGTATGCCCTGGAAGTCCTGTCTTGCCCCCCTTCCACCGTGCTGTCAGAGAGGTGCTTCAGTGCGGCCAGTGGCGTGGTCACAGAGAAGCGCTCTCGTCTGTCCACAGAGTCCGTGGACAGACTCACATTCCTGAAGATCAACCAGGTCTGGACTGAAGGCACGTTCCAGGCACCTGTTGTCGGCGACAGGAGGACATGAGGTGCCTGGGAATTATTTTTTTCAGAACATCAACCTTCAGTCCCCTGCAAATTTGGCCTGGTTTTTCTTTAGGTGCTGTGGTACCACCGCTAGGTGCCATGACCTAGGCTGCCTACTACCATGTATGTCTTTCTGCTGCTGCATTAAATCTCCTGTCTGTGTTCCCACCACCAGGGTCCACTCCGTTATGCGCTGCTGCCACTACCTATTTAACACACCCTCAAAATAGCAACTATTTTTGTTCTTGTGTAAAAAAAAAAAAAACTGAGGTGCCTGGTTTGAAAACTGTGCTGTCCCAGATGTGTATTGGACACAATATGGGCTGCATAACTGCTGTCCGGAATCTCCTTCTATATGGTTTATTACAGCCGTGGTACAAACAATAGGTGCCAATGCCTGTTACATTGCCTGATCACTCCTCCTTCTCCTGCTGCTGCATTTAACATCCTGCTGTCTGTGTTCCCACCGCCAGGGTCCACAGAATTATGCGCTGCTGCCATGCGCCACTAGCTATTATGCCATTACAATAGCTTCATTTTTTTGTAAAATAAAAATTCCGAGGTGTCTGGGTTGAAAACTGTGCTGTCCCAGTTGTGTATTGGACACAATGTGGACTTCACGACTGCTGTCCGGAACCTCCTGCTGTTGGTGTTTATTATTACAGCCGTGGTACCAACGCTAGGTACCATGGCCCGTTACACTGCCTGCTGCCACACGTCACTCCTCCTCCTCCTGCTGCTGTATTTAACCTCCTGCTGTCTGTGTTCCCACCGCCAGGGTCCACAGAATTATGCGCTGCTGTCCTGCGCCACTAGCTATTATGCCACTACAATAGCTAAATTTTTTTGTAAAAAAAAAATCTGAGGTGTCTGGGTTGAAAACTGTGCTGTCACGGGGGCGTGGCCGGCAGCCGAGGAAGATGGTCGTAGTCTAGCCTTGCTCTGCTCCCTCTGGCTGCATAAACGGCTATCAGTCCCACCTCATACAGCTTTTTGACCCTCCTGGAAGCTAATTGCAGTTGGTAGCACCTCCGACAATAAGCTCAGCCTGATTTATTAAGGTGTGTGCAGGAGAAAGACGATAACATCCTTGCAGGAGACGCTCCCAGCATGACCTCTAAGATGGCGACTGATAAACAACAGCGTGAGGAATCTCCGGCTCGGATGTCAGACGACAGCAGCGTCTCATCACTCCGCTCTTCTACCAGGAGTACTACTAAAGCCAAACCAGCTGTGAAAGGTCAGTCTAAACCAGACTCTAGAGATCAAGCGATGCTTGACCAGTTCGAGCAGATCCTGCAGCGCAAGCTGAATGAAGCCACGACCCGCATAACCTCACAGCTTAAAAAAGAGATTAGAGAGCTGGGTACTCGAACCAGTGATTTAGAGCGACGAGCGGACAAGACAGATGTGGTGTTAGACGCTCACGAAAAAGACATAGGGTTATTACAAACTGATGCCCTACACTCGCAATTAAAAATGGAGGACTTTGAAAACAGGGCCCGGCGGGGCAACCTGAGGATCAGGGGGCTTCCGGAGTCAATTGAGGACTTAACCTCCACAGTCACGGCCCTTTTTCAGGAATTGGACTCGGCGATTCCTATAGAGCGTCTAGAGTTCGATCGAATTCACCGCGCATTAACCCCTCTGAAACCTGGGGGCCCACCGCGAGACATTATAGTCAAATTGACTTACTACAACACTAAAGAAGCCCTCCTGAAAGCAGCTAGAGACAAGGAGGAGCTCCAGTTCCAGCAGCACAAATACCAACTTTTTGCAGACCTTGCTCCAGCTACAGTGCAACGCAGAAGAGCAATGAAGCCCTTTGTTCAAATCCTCCAGAACAAAGAAATTAAGTATAAATAGGGCTTCCCCTTTAAGCTGCAGTTCACCTACAAGAATAAACAAGTAGCCGTTGCTTCTCCGGACGAGGCCCAGCAAACATTTGAGCAACTACGACTCTGCCTGCCTGCGGGTTCGCCCACTCCAAGTCAACATTCCGCAGCTTCTCACCCTCCTTGGGAGACTGTGAAGCCGAAGCGAACCAAAAACAGACGTCGTCGAGCTTCCCTTTCGCCATCTCGCCTGTCCGACCCGGGGTGATATAACACAACTAGAAGGATGGGTGACTATTTTGTTTTTCCTCTAACTTTCTTTATTTCCCCAGGAGTTTCTCTGCCAAACCTCTGTCCCCTGTTACCCGGACTCTGGCCTTTGGCACCCTAAACTCTATTGCTCAATGTTATATGCCCGTGTGCTGGAACTTGCTTTTGAGCTATCTTGGCTTAGTACCCAGTGGACATTATATTACTGCACTAGCTCTGATGGAGCTCTTTGGAACACACGGCCCCTGGCTGTAGGACATGCTTCGAGAATAACCAGAAGCTATTACTTCCAGTTAAAGTTTTCTCTTCAGAGGCTCGAGTAGTTGAAATACATGCCCGTGTCAGTTATGTGCGGGCTTTAATAAGTAGACTGTTCTTGATTGTTTGCTTAGTTTTTTTTATGAGGGTTTGATTAGCTGTATTATGGGGGTGGGTACAAGTGTTTTTGGGGTGATTTTCTGTTATGCATTTTTTCTTAGTAGATAGTTCTGGTAATCTGAAATTGCCCTTTAGTTATTGTAAGCATTGTGCAGTAGGAGGTGGCCGTCTCCCCCTTGAAATCCGTACTGGTGGTTCAGATTCTGTCCCACGCAGACGTGAGTCTTGCCCCTTCTGTGCTCTCAGAGCACAGAACAGGCATGAAGTGTGTTTTACACGGCATCCCTCTGTTTGGCCTCCTTCTGGAGGGATGCGCCTTAGTTCTTCTTCTTTATCTCATTTCTTTTTCCTATTTTCCTTTTCCTGCCCTCCTTGTTCTTTCCCTTTGGTGTTGGGGCCATCAGTCTCCCCATAACTCGGGAAAATCCCTTGTAACTAGGCTCGGTAAGTTCAGCCTTTTTGACTTCTCAAGATGGCTGAAAATATAGAAGCTGGCTCTCTTACAATTATTTCACATAATGTTCAGGGTTTTAATTCCCCCAGAAGCGCTCGAAAGCATTTAACCCTCCTGGCGGTTTGCTAAAAAATCGCCAGGGGGCAGCAAATCTTTTTTTTTAATTTTTTTTTTTTTCATGTAGCGAGACAAAGTCTCGCCACATGATAGCCGCTGCTCAGCGGCATCCCCCAGCCCCTCCGATCGCCACCGGCGATCGGCGATCAGGAGATCCCGTTCAAAGAACGGGATCTCCTGGAGAGCTTCCCCCGTCGCCATGGCGACGGGGCGGGATGACGTCACCGACGTCATCGACGTCGTGACGTCAAAGGGGATTCCTATCCACCCCATAGAGCTGCCTGGCACTGATTGGCCAGGCAGCGCACGGGGTCTGGGGGGGGCGGCTGCGGCGCGACGGATAGCGGCGGATCGGCGGGTAGCGGCGGCGATCGGGCACTGCACGCAGCTAGCAAAGTGCTAGCTGCGTGCAGCAAAAAAAATTATGCAAATCGGCCCAGCGGGGCCTGAGCGGTGCCTTCCGGCGGCATAGCCCGAGCTCAGCTCGGGCTTACCGCCAGGAAGGTTAAATATTATAAATCATGTAAAGCAGACATAATATGTTTGCAGGAAACCAGGTTTTCGGGCTCCTCCTGCCCATCCTATTTAAGTTATTACTACCCTATGGTCTTCCATTCAAAAGCACGCGAGAAAGTGAGGGGGGTTACCATAGCCTTCAGGCGTGGCCTTCCCTTTAAATGGACTAAGCAGTTGGCGGATCCCACAGGGAGATATCTTTTGCTAACCGGGACGTTGTGTGACACCCTTACTGTGGTGTTCTACTACGCCCCTAATAGATTTCAGGATAGGTTCTTATCACACTTGATCCAGGTTGTTAATGATCACAGTGCGGGCGTCCTGATTCTGTGTGGGGACACTAACGCGGTCTTGAGTGACACCCTAGACAGATCCCGTCCCACGAGCACTCCTTCCCCTTCTCAAAGCCCTGGATCCCCCCGCCCCACAGTAATAGCCACTTTGTTTAAATCCCAGGGTCTAATCGACACATGGAGAGAATTACATCCAACCACAAATGACTTTACGTTTTATTCACACCCGCATGATAGTTTTTGCAGAATTGATCATTTCTTCTTGAAGCAACATTTCCTTCCAAATGTCTGCTCTGCGAAGATTCTTAGTGTAACTTGGTCCGATCACAGCCCTTTAAAAGTCAGTCTTTCTTCATTAAATCCTAAAAAGACATCCTTCAACTGGAGAATGAATGATTCCCTTCTGTCTGATCCTGAGACTCTGGGAAAACTTCGTTCCTACCTTGAAGAATATGTTGATGAAAATGCTGGCTCGGTCCAATCCTCTATAACCTTTTGGGAAGCTCTTAAAGTATCACTGCGTGGTCGCATTTTAAGTTTAGCATCGTTCAAGAAGAAGCAACGTGCTAGTCTAATTACTGATCTCACCAATGATCTAGAGCAAGCTGAAATGAACTGGAAAAACACACCTTGTGTTGCGTCCAAAAAAGCCCGTGATACTCTCCGTGTCAAATTAGACTCTCTCCTGACAGAGGCGGCTGAAAAGTCCCTAAAGTGGCAAAAGAATAAATACTACAGGTGGGCAAATAAGTCGCATACTCTTCTAGCAAACAGGCTTAAGAATAGATCTTACAAACCGCCCACACTGTCTGTTCGTTTGTCTAATGGGCAAGTATCCTGCAATCCCCATAAAGTGGTAAATACCTTCCAGGAATTTTTAAGCACTCTTTATAGTCGTCCTGAATCCCAAACAAGTCAATCTATAGAGTCCTTTTTGGAGGCAATTAACTTACCTCCTATGTCAGCAGAACTAGTAGAAAATCTTAATAAGGATATTTCAGGGGAAGAGGTCCTATTGGCAATTAAGTTTCTAAAAAGTTCCAAAACCCCCGGTCCAGATGGGTACTCAAACCTTTTCTACAAAAAGTTCCAAACAGAGCTGTCCCCCTTTCTGGCATCTGCGTTTAACGAGATGAGAAGGGGGGTTTATCCTCATGTAGACTCCTTACATGCAAATATTGCCATGATTCCTAAAATAGAGAAAGAGCCCCTAGATTCTCATCAATTTAGGCCTATTTCTTTAATAAATGTAGACTTTAAACTGTTAGGAAAGATCCTGGCCGCCCGGATCAACCTATTCCTGGCCTCAATAATACACAAGGACCAGGTTGGGTTTGTTCCGGGCCGCCAGGCTTCACATGCCACGCTGCGGGCAATGCAAGTCATCGAATTGATGCGCTCCAGAAGGATTCCTGGGTTGTGTCTGGCCCTGGATATCTACAAGGCCTTTGACACGGTCTCTTGGGCCTACCTGTTTAAGGTTTTGGAAAGGTGGGGATTTGGAGAATCTTTTTCAACCTGGATCAGAGTGTTATACTCTAGGCTTTCAGCAAAAGTACAATACGCAGGATATACCTCTGACTTACTTTATATTAACAGAGTGACGCGGCAAGGGTGTCCTCTTTCACCACTTCTTTTCATTATAGCTATGGAACCTTTAGTGATCGCGATCAGGCAAAATGAAGCAATTTCTGGAGTGGAACTAGCAGGAGTACAACATAAGACGAATATATTTGCTGGTGATTTACTTCTATTCATCTCAGAGCCTGCTTCCTCCATCCCTGAGCTGCTGTCACTGCTTACTAGATTTTCCCAGGCCTCTGGTTTAACAATTAACCCTGCCAAGTCTAAAGCCCTAAGTATAACTTTGCCGACAGACACCCTAGCCTTCTTGAACTCGCAGTACTCCTTTCAGTGGTGCTCACACTACATAGATTACCTGGGAATCAATTTAACCAACTCTTATGAGTCCTTATTTGCTCAAAATTACTATCCGCTAGCAAAAATGGTCTCTCAACAATTGACACAATGGTCTGCTTATAATCTCTCCTGGCTAGGGAGGATTAACGCTATAAAAATGACCCTGCTGCCAAAGATTTTATACTATTTTAGACTACTCCCAATCAAGGTCCCCCCTCACTTTCTCAGAATGCTGCAGAGCAAATTGCTCAAATTCATATGGGGTAACACACGATCTAGAGTTCCCAAGTCCACCCTTTATCAGAATCAGAATCAGAATCAGAATCACTTTATTTCGCCAAGTACAGCAGGAGCTGTAATCAGAATTATTTGTGGTGCACATGGCATAGACAGAGTGTGAGACAGGCATACACGTGGCATAGACAGAGTGTGGGACAGACGCACAACACGTACAATAGAAATGCAATAATCAGTTCGTATCTCGTCTCGGCCATTCCACTGCTGAGTAACTGGTAATAAGGTGCAGTTAGTGGCCGCGAGTCCATTTTGGGTATCAGACAGTCAGTCAGTCAGTCAAGGCGGGCATCGGCGGACACCGGTTGACCGACTCGGCTGGAGCACGCTGGTGTGCGGGCCAGACAGGGGGAGGTTGGAGTTCAGTAGCCGAACAGCTTGGGGGAAGAAGGTGTTCCTCCGCCTGGTGGTTTTGGATGGTATAGTCCTGTAGCGACGGCCCAGCGGGAGGAGCTTGAAGTAGTGGCTCCCTGGGTGAGAGGGGTCGTGGGAAATCATGGTGGCCCTCTTCCTCATCCTAGCGGAGTGGAGGAGATCAAGAGGTGGAAGGGGAGATCCAATGATCCTCTCCGCATCCATTATGACTCTCTGTAGTTTGCGTTTGTCGCTGGCCGATGCGCCGGCGTACCAGACAATGACTGAGGAGCAGAGGATGGATTCTATGGTGGCGGTATAGAAGCTGGTCAGCAGCTCCCTGGACACTAGTAAAGATAAAGGTGGCCTGAGTGTTCCCAATCTATCACGATATTACCAAGCTGCACAATTAGTACACCTGGTGGACCTCTACAAGGGTGACAGGATGCCCCTTTGGACCTATTTTGACATTTCATACTCTGCACCTCAGTCAGTTCAGACTCCCATCTGGACCTCAAGGCCTTACCGTCCTTACATGAGTAAGGTCCTCAATCATTGCTTAAGGACATGGGACGACATCAGGTACTCTAAAGGCCTGATGTCTCCCACACTACCCCTGATGTCCTTAATTAATAACCCTATGTTTGTTCCTGGAAGGGACAATCCTTTAAGTTTCAAGTGGTGGAGAGACCATGGCCTGGAATGCATATACAACCTAATTGATGGTTCCGGTATCCTTACCTGGGAAAAATTGCTTGATAAATATCAAATCCCTCCTTCTGAGCATTTGCATTACATGCAAATAAGACATTGGCTCCAGAGTCTCATTCCACCACATACAAACTTTCCAATTGTCCTCTCTGGCTTTGAACATCTTTGTATAAAAGACCCTTTCGGGAAAGGGGCCATCTCCACTCTCTATAATATCCTCAACGAACCTCATGCATCTTTTTCACATCCGTTTGTGTCCAGATGGGAATCTGACCTGGGGAAAACTAAAACTATAGACGATTGGAAGGAGGCCTGGAAGACCTACTCGAGACTGTCTATAAATCTGGCAATAGTAGAGTCTGCATACAAGGTAGCCCTCAGATGGTACTGGGTTCCCGCCAGGTTGAGGCACGTGGCGGGTAACGCTTCCGGTCTCTGCTTCCGTGGATGTGGCGCTTCTGGGGACATGCTACATACCTTCTGGTCCTGCCCTATGTTAGGGAGATTCTGGACCAAAGTTTTTAGGTTGCTGAGCCAGCTTTTCAAGGTCTCAATTTTTAGGGACCCCTGGATAGCCCTGTTACATTTTGAGATTGCCTCCCTGAATAGATCCCAGCAAGTGCTGGCCCACTTTGTTATAGTCGCAGCTAAACAAAGTATAGCCAGGGCCTGGAGAACTCAATTCGCCTCATTTGAGGAAGTCAAGAGCAGGGTGACGTCTTTTATGACTCAGGAAAGGATGGCTGCGATCCTTGAGGACAAAATAGATAAATTCAACAAAATCTGGGAACCATGGCATGCGCTCATTCTCACCTCCTGAGCTATAAGCTAATGTTAGTCTCCAGGATGGAGTCTGTGGGCCCCCAACACCATTCCCCTTTCCCCCCCTTCCCCTCTCCCTGAGCTTTTCTACCTCACTTTCTTCTTTCCTCACTTCTATTTTCACTCTTTTCTTCTATTTTCTACCTCTATCTTAATTTTTAGGGCATCTGCCCTCTAAACAGTATAAGAAGACAGAACAAGTTGGTTAAGCTGTGCCTTGCTGTAACATATTACGTTATTGTTGGATGAGTTGCCTAGGGCTAACCTAACGAGGCTTTTATTTTTAATTGAAAGACTCTACTATACTTGAGCAATGTCTTCTTACTATATTGGTCCATGACCATTGTTGTATATATCTATTTTTGAAAACTCAATAAAAATATTGAAACAGAAAACTGTGCTGTCCCAGTTGTGTATTGGACAAAATGTGGGCTTCATGACCGCAGTCTGGAACCTCCTGCTGTATGGTGTTTATTACAGCCGTGGTACCAACGCTAAATGCCACAGCCTACTACATTGCCTGCTGCCACATGTCACTCCTCCTCCTCCTGCTGCTGTATTTAACCTCCTGTTGTCTGTGTTCCCACCACCAGGGTCCACAGAATTATGCACTGCTGCCATGCGCCACTAGCTATTACGCCACTACAATAGCTACATTTTGTTGTAAAAAAAATATATATTTCGGAGGTGTCTGGGTTGAAAACTGTGCTGTCCCAGTTGTGTATTGGACCCAATGTGGGCTTCACAACTTCTGTCCAGAACCTCCTGCTGTATGGTGTTTATTACAGCTGTGGTACCAACGCTAAGTGCCACGGCACAGGACCAATAGAGAGCTAATACTGTAGTTGAGGGAGGGCCCTTCGGGGCCCCTCTGGCTTAAGTGCCCCGATGTCGTTGCAACCTCTGCAACCCCTATTGCTACGCCCCGGATAACAGGGTTTAAGTCCTGGTAGCACCCAGTAGCTACTCAGTAAAGAATCCTAAGGCAAGCCTCCCAAAGGGCCCTTTCACACTAGGCATCTGATATCCCTCTATAGCTCACCTTGTGTTCTCAGGGTCTTGCTCAGAGTGCAGGAGGCTTGAGACACATGGCCGGCATCTGAAGTGCTCCGGTGATATCTGCACTGCTGATGTGTACATCTGTTGCTGCTTCCTATTATCATATGAAAATCTTCACTGTGGAAGATGGCATCATTACAAATATAACATCTGTAATATGATGAAAACTGTGGACACAAGCAATAATATCATTTTTTTTTGTTTGTGTGTGTGTGTATTTTTTTTTTTTTTTTGCTAAATAAAACTTGGCCATGCAGATGGCTCCTTACAAACAGGAATGGGAATGTGACCACATGAAAGTGTAAAGGGACTGGTTGCTAGGCCAAGAAGTAAGGCTGAGAATAGTGGAGAGAGATGTCTTGTGCATTGTGGGTATTCCACAGAATAATCATATTTAATGCTCTTTATAAGTCAATGTCTTGAGGCAGCTGCTGGCATATAATTAGCCTTGTCCAAAGCAGCTGTCCCACCCCGTTAAATAATGTCTGCACCTCCCCACCGTTACCCACCAAACAGCTGCCGGGCTGCGTCCTGAGCTTAAGGTTCATTCCCCCAAATCCTAAACAAACGTCTGCTGCATCTGTGGACCCTCAAGAGACGCCAGAGATAAGATCCTTCCTTTCCCACTCTGGCTCCTACTAATTGATTAAATGGGACAGATTGTCCTGCCTGCTGGTCTGCACCATGTTGTAAGACAGCTGCCCATGTGGGGGAATGACAGCTTCACCATCTGGGTAAGCTATTCTATTAATGTTATAAAAAGTGTGAACCTCCTTTTGGTAAACATGATTCTGCATATGCCACTGACACACATCTTTTTAATGTAACCCTAATAAAATGACTATTCAAGCTTAGACTGCTGTGCTGTCAGGCATCATTTTATAGAAATGATTTTTGTGTTTCCATTTTTTCATAAATATCACAAGGGTGATACCCATGTCTGTAGGATATTCAGTATGCCAAATGTGTGCTCACAGCCCATGTGCAACACATCCAATTACAACTCCTTGCAACACACTTGTGAGCTAGGAAAGGCAAAAAAAACAACAACGAGGCAACCTATAAGTAATATTCCCTGCAGTATTTGCAATATAAATAGTTATATTGTTTGGTGAAACTCTCTCTATTTTTATTTTTATGTGAAAGTGGTGCTGGTCTTAACTGCGAATATTTAAACGTTTAGAAGTAGGGCTATTTGGCGCCTGCTTTGTGCAGTGTAGCAAGTAAGTTTGGTGCGACTATAGCAGTAATGCTATATAGTCTGCACCCCACGCACAGGTAATTTGGGGAATTACTTCTCTCCCCGAATTGCGACGACTCGGAGGGGGAATCGTTTTGAACCCCGCCCAATTTGTGCAGCAGCAGGGTAAGCCATCATTTGACTCACCCTAAGCCAAAAGGTCCCGCACCAGCCAGCTTTGTTTGCTTAAATTTTCCCTGTAGCAGCAATGTACAGAAGAATCAAGGGTGCTTATTAAGACAAAAACTGGATCAAGATCAGAGCAGCTGCCTAGAGCAACCAATCAGAAATCATGTTTCGCTCAGCAGTTGAAACCTGATTGGTTGCAGTGTTAAACTGCTCCATTTTTGCTCCAATTTTCTTTGCACCTGTATGTCATAAATATATGGTGTCTGAGGTGCGTTGCTGTACAGAATAGTCAGCAAGATGATTATAGCAAACAAGTAATAAGTTTATTCTAAAATACATACAAAATGATGCAGTAAAATTCAGTGTACATTTAAAGTGGAACTGAAGACTCCCTAAAAAAAACGTTTCACTTACCTGGGGCTTCTGCCAGCCCCTGCAGCTAACTTGTGCCCACGGCGTTTCAAAACGATCCTCAGTTCCCCCACGGCGGCTCACTTTCACTTTACACAGTGGGTGTCCACTGCTCCTGCGTGGCCCTGGCCATGTACGTCCTCGGCCGCACGCATCCTCGTTCATGCACCTGTTGCCGGGAGTGTACTGCGCAGGCGCAGTAGAGATTTTCACATACTACACCGGCGCAGTACACTCCTGACTATGGGAACGTGTACGAGGATAAAGTCAATTATTACAAGTGTGGCTATTTTGGAAAGATCAATATAGTCAATATAGTCTTGTCACTTAACTGTCCCTCAGAGGGGTTCACAATCTAATGTAATGTAATCTATGTATGTATCACATAGTCCATGTATAGCAGTCTAGGGCCAATTTAGGGGGAAGCCAATTAACTTGTTTGTATGTTTTTGGGATGTGGGAGGAAACCGGAGTGCCCGGAGGAAATCCACACAGACATTCGAAGAACATACAAACTCCTTGCAGATGTTGCTCTGGCTGGGATTTGAACCGGGAATCCAGCGCTGCAAAGCAAGAGCACTAACCACTATGCTGTCCTGTTGATGGTCTCTGCTTGCAGGGGCTGTCATGTACAGATGCTAACTCTCTGGTGTCCTGACCTGCAAATGGCCTAAACCTGCAATTCCTTTGCTGGAGTATGCAATTGCTAGATGGCCCACTACACCTGGTCTGCTCTGTATATTCTGTCCTCAAGCAAGACAGAAAAGCTACATACGGTAAATTCTTCATATATTCAAGTGTGGAGCTGTAAAAACATTGTACATTGTATGCTTGTAACTTTCACACAGGTTATATCAAAATATAGCAAGGTTTGTTGACATGTTAGTGATTTATCTATAGTGTGACTATACTGTAGTTATGTGCACACGCCCAATAATAGACCTAGGATATTCTGGACTGACAGTTGTGTAACTGCAGTACAGGTAGTCCCCGGTTAACGAACAAGATAGGGACTGTGGATTCGTTCTTATCCTGAATCCGTCCTATGTCTTCTGTTCCTCCACTGTGCCCCCTTTGCTTCCAGTGTCCCCCTCTGTGCCCCCTTGTGCCTCCTCTGCACCTTACTTTGCCTCCAGTGTCCCCTTCTGCCTCCACTGTGTCCCTCTATGTGCCTCTTTCTATCCCCATTTGTACAGTGGGATTATTAATATTATTATTTAGTATTTATATAGCGCCGACTTACGCAGCGCTGTACAGAGAATATAGTCTTGTCACTAACTGTCCCTTAGAGGAGCTCACAATCTAATCGCTACCATAGTCGTATGTATCGTGTAGTGTATTTATTGTAGTCTAGGGCCAATTTAGGGGAAAGCCAGTGAACTTATCTGTATGTTTTTGGGATGTGGGAGGAAACCCGGGGTGCCTGGAGGAAACCCACGTAGACACGGGGAGAACATACAAACTCCTTGCAGATGTTGACCTGGCTGGGATTCGAACCAGGGACCCAGCGCTGCAAGGCGAGAGCGCTAACCACTATGCCACCGTGCACCGTGCACGGGATGCGAAGGTTTGGGCATTTACAGAAAGTGCACAATAATGGTTTAAATAAAATTAGGCAGGTGCATAAATTTGGGCACTGTTGTCATTTTATTGATTCCAAAACCTAATTATTGGAATTCAAATTGGCTTAGTAAGCTCAGTGACCCCTGACCTACATACACAGGTGAATCAAATTATAAGAAAGAATATTTAACTTGTAAGTTTCCCTCCTCTTTTAAATTTCTCTGAAGAGTAACAACATTGGGCCTCAAAACAACTCTCAAATGACCTGAAGACAAAGATTGTTCACCATCATGGTTTAGGGGAAGGATACAGAAAGTTTTCTCAGAGATTTCAGCTGTCTGTTTTATAGTTAGGAACATATTGAGGAAATGGAAGAACACAGGCTCAGTTCAAGTTAATGCTCAGTGGCAGACCAAGAAAATTCTCGGATAAACAGAAGCGATGAATGGTGAGAACAGTCAGAGTCAACCTACAGACCAGCTCCAAAGACCTACAACATTATCTTGCTGCAGATGGAGTCACTGTGTATCGTTCAACCATTCGGCACACTTTACACAAGGAGATGCAGTATGCAGAGGAAACCTTTTCTCCGCCCACAGCACAAACAGAGCCGCTTGAGGTATGCTAAAGCACATATGGACAAGCCAGCTTTATTTTGGAATAAGGTGCTGTGGACTACTGAAACTAAAAATTAGTTATTTGGGCATAAAAAGGGGCATTATGCATGGAGGAAAAACAACACAGCATTTCAAGAAAAACACCTGCTACCTACAGTAAAATATGGTGGTGGTTCCATTATGCTGTGGGGCTGTGTGGCCAGTGCAGGGACCGGGAATCTTGTCAAAGATGAGGTAGGCATGGATTCCACTCAGTATCAGCAGATTCTGGAGACCAATGTCCAGGAATCAGTGACAAAGCTGAAGCTGCGCCGGGGCTGGATCTTTCAACATGACAACAACCCTAAACACTGCTCAAAATCCACTAAGGCATTCATGCAGAGGAACAAGTACAATGTTCTGGAATGGCCATCTCAGTCCTCAGACCTGAATATAACTGAAAATCTGTGGTGTGAGTTAAAGAGAGCTGTCCATGCTCGAAAGCCATCAAACCTGAATGAACTAGAGATGTTTTGTAAATGTAATGGTCCAAAGTACCTTCAACCAGAATCCAGACTCTCATTGGAACCTACCGGAAGTGTTTAGAGGCTGTAATATCTGCAAAGGGAGGATCTACTAAATATTGATTTAATTTCTTTTTTGTGGTGCCCAAACTTATACACCTACCTAATTTTGTTTAAACAATTATTGCACACTTTCTGTAAATCCAATAAACTTCATTTCACTTCTCAAATATCACTGTGTGTGTCTCCTATATGATATATTTAACTGACATTTTTTATCGGAACAACCAACGATTTATACAGGAAAATCATGACGATTAACAACATACCCAAACTTTCGCATCCCACTGTACCTCCTTGTATTTTCATTTGTTCTTTCTTGTCTCCGCTTGTGCCTTCTTTGTGTCCCCCTGTGCCTTGCTGTGTCCCTATACATTATTATGTCCCTTGTGCCTCCTTCCTGTCCTCTTGTGCCTCCTTTGTGTCCCCCTGTACATTATTATGCCCCTTGTGCTTCCATCATGCCCCCTGTGCCTGCTTTGTGTCCCATGTGCCTCCTTCATGCTCCCCCTCGTGTCTCCGTCATGTCCCCCAAGCCTCCTTCATGTCCCACGTGCCTCTTTAATGTCCTCTTGTGCCTGCTCCCTGACACTCTATGCCTCTTGCATGTCCTCCTGTGCCTGCTTCGTGTACCCCATGCCTTCTTCATGCCCCCTGTGCCACCTTCATGTCTCCCTACTGTGTCCTCCATGCCCCTGTTTGCCTGTGTGCCCCCTGCTTCCTGCTTCCCCCGTAATCTACTCACCTCCATTCCGGAGTCCATCGCCGGGCGACATTCCTCTCCTCTCTGCTTACAGCTCTCTCTAGTGCCCGACATTTCCTCCAGTAGATGATGCTGAACACTAAAGGGAGCTGCCTGTGAGCAGAGAGGAATGTCACCCAGCTATGGACTCTATGGCGGGAGGTGAGTAGATTACATCTCCACTCTTTTTCGGGCTTGTGGCGCACAGGACGGGGTCGGACGGAGGCTCAAGGGGAGTCCCCGACGTCACGGGACGAAATCGGACGGGTCGTTTGTATCGCTGGGTCGTTTGTAAATCGGACGTTCATAAGTCGGGGACTACCTGTAATCCAATCTCTACTTCACTAACCTCACAGCAACCCTTGCTTGCTATATAAATATTTGTTGGCGCGCCCGTCGTGTCTGCCCGCCCCTCCGCTCGCATTGGCCCGGGGGTGGGAGCGGGAGGCGCCGTGCGCTGCGGCCGGATTGGATGGCGGCCTGCACTTAACTGCAGCGTCACCTATGGAAGGGCACGCCTCCTGAAGAAGCCGGCAGCGCGGGCGAAATCGATCGAGGACGCTGTCCTCCGCCATGACGGTGCCTCCTCCGCTCCCCCACACTGTCTGACCAAGGCTCCTGGCTCCCACCTCCAACACAGCCATCTCCTTCTGCCTTGCCGGATCTCACTGGAGCATCCCTCCGGTTGCTTTCCACCACAGGCGCTCAGCAACTTCAATCTAAGGACACAGTAAGATCCCACCGAGAATATGCGTTGCCAGCAAATTCAGTATCACCTGTTTTGAGATACAATGATATACAGCTAACGCCATCCATATGAACTGCTGCCTAAATGTGCTAATGTTACACTCTGCATGACTAACTGGCTTATACACGCTGTGCCTGCTATATACATGCTGTGCTATGCTACGCTGATGTATCCTACTGAGGTGGTTAACGAGCCTATGGAGATAGGAAGAAATATCCTTTGCTGTGCTGGCTTGTGCGCATTTGCTGTGCTGGATGCTGAGTTGCATATGATATGGCGAAATCTGTCTATTGGAGGCTGCTGAGTATCATCAAGAATCCTTTTTTGGGTGACTTTAGCAAAGTCACAGTGTAGCCATTGAACTTGGTTCACTACACTGGTTATCCTGTGGAAATTCATTGGGACAAAACCCATTTATTTTTCATAATTTTTCTTGATTCAAGGCTGCGCAGTCATAGGACTCTTTCATGTGCACATGACCCAATTGGCCACAATTATCCAAGTGTTTGGGAGTGGGGGTATTGTGGGGTCTGGGGGTTACCATAGGGGGATTTTATCTTATGTCATTTTGATGATTTGCAAGTGTTGAATAAAGTTTTGTACATTTTTTAACAAATTTGTTTGTACTCAATCAGGCCATACCCCTCCTTTACTCTATCTCAAAACTTGTTTACTTATATAAATAAAAGAAAAACAAAGCATCCTTGTGTGTGCTGTAACAGTTCTATAATGAAGCAGATCTGGAGTTGTGGCCAGGCCAGTTCATTATAAATATTTACAATCTTCCAAAGTACTCAAGATCATAAATAAAATAAACAGCAATCTTCTCATATAACCACTTTACCCCCCCCCCCCCCCCCCCGCGGTACGAATTTCTCCGTCCCTATTTTCCCCCTAAAAAACAAGGGACGGAGAAATCCGTACCTTCCGCGCTACCGCCGCTGTCTGCGCTCCCGCTGCTCGTGCTCGCACTCCAGCCGCTCGAGCGCGCGTTCCCGCCGCTCGTGCACGCTGCCGCCAGCTCGCCCGGAAATCAATGAACGGGAAAATCCATTCCCGTTTGTTGATCTAAGCCCTAGCAATGATCCGCTGCTTCTATAAGAAACAGCGCGATCATTGTGATCTTCCCAGCCTCGTACTGCTTCCTGCAAGCGTCCTTCCGGACACTTACAGGTTACATGTAAACAAACACACTGTGGCCATCTTGTGGCCAAATAGTAAAACTACACCCTAAAGCATTTTACATATACAAACACATAAGTTTTACACAATAAATTAACTCATTACCTCCCACACTCCCCAATTTTTTGTTTTTTGTAATAAAAAAAATAAAATAAAAATACAATAAAAAAACACATAAATAGTTACCTTAGGGACTGAACTTTTTAAATATTTATGTCAAGAGGGTATAACACTGTTACTTTATAAACTACGGGCTTGTAATTAGGGATGGATGCAAAACTGAAAAAAATGCACCTTTATTTCCAAATAAAATATTGGCGCCAAACATTGTGATAGGGACATAATTTAAACGGTTTTATAACTGGGACAAATGGGCAAATACATTTCATAGGTTTTAATTACAGTAGCATGCATTATTTAAAAACTATAATAACCGAAAACTGAAAAATAATAATTTTTCCCACATTTTTTCCATTAAAACACATTTAGAATAAAATAATTCTTGGCATAATGTCCCACCTAAAGAAAGCCTAATTGGTGGCGAAAAAAACAAGATATAGTTCATTTCATTGCGATAAGTAATAATAAAGTTATAGACGAATTTTAATCGATTGGTGTCAGCACGCAGAGAGAATCTGATTATTGGTGATCTGCAGTATCACCGATAATACAGATATATTGCTAACCTCTGGACACCTATAGGTATGTGAGTGTTTGGTGTAACAGTAATACTTTGAGCAATGCACCAGCAGTGCTGGAATACTGCTCGGGAAGGCACAGGAACCTTTCAGCAGCCTGAGGCTCTCCAAGGGGAGGAGTCAGGCTGGAGGTAGGAAGGACCAGGGAGTGAGTGACACCCGAAGGTGGATGTCACTATCCTGTCTGGAGACTATCTCTTAAGGGGAGAGATAGCTCTCGAGGTCGGGCACGCCTGGTCGGTAACACACTGACAGATAAAGTACAAAGACAAAAGGCTGATTCGGTATCCAAGGCAAGCAGGGTCTGGCAACGGTATATCAGATATGCGAGGTACCGAATCAGAAGACAGAGGAGTAGTCAGAAAAGCAATAAGTCATAACAGATATCAAACAATGCCTAGTCTGAGTGCTTGGTCCTTGGTCTCAGCACCCTGGAACTAGTCTGAATAAATACACAGATTAACAGTACTAGTAAACTGGCTAAGTGTGAATTCCCAGGTCAACCTGCTTCTAACACACTGTAGGATCTGACTAAAGGTCTGAGTGCTTCCACGTAGTGATCGCAACGGCAGACAACCAGCAACTGACAAGCAAGCTGTATATATAGTTGCAGGACTCTGCCGCCCCACCCGAACCACTCAGCCAATCAGGAGTCCAGCAGGAATCAGCTGATCATCCTGATCAGCTGACACATCTCCTGCTGGCATAAAGGTCCTGACTTCTGGCTCGTGCGTGCGTAGCTCTAAACCTGTGTGAACTAACAGGCTCAGCCACACCAACTGCACGCTGCTGCGTGCAAACCGCCGCGCTGGACGCAGAATCAGCCGCCTGACCGTTGTTGCATGCGGCGGCTTTTCCGCGTCCCGCTCTGCCGCCAGACACACGCTTCCGCGTGCAAACCACCGCACTGGACGCGGAATCAGCCGCCTGCTCAGTAGCACTAGCGGCGGCTTTTCCGCGATCTCTCACACGAATGAATGGAAGGAGCGCTGAAAGGTGAAAATTGCTCTGGTGTTCAAGGGGTAAAACCCCTCAGTGGTGAAGTGGTTAAAGTCTTGCCACACCAAAGCAAGAGACTTTCCAAGAACTCTCCGGACCCTTGGATCCGAAGAAGGAAGTTTTGGGCTCCCACTATAGGCAGAAACTTGGGTGCAAGCATAGGTGCCATTTTATATATAATTGGGTATCCACATCGGCCGATATATATAATTGCTATTTATCGGGCTATGCGGGCGCCCAAATTTCACAGTATTTATAATGGCTCAGATTGGTGTTTTTTTTTTTAAGAGTTAGGCGTGTGTGTGTGTGGGGGGGGGGGGGGGGGATTCCTTTCCTGGAAAGGAAATTAGAAGATGTCATTCCAGTGGAGACACAATCAGAATTAACACCAAATCTTAAAGAAAATCTGTAACAAAAAAAGTTCCCCTGGGGGAGGACTCACCTCGGGTGGGGGAAGCCTCCGGATCCTATCGAGGCTTCCACCGTCCTCCTGTGTCCCACGGTGGCGGCGATAACGCCCCCCAAACAGCGGGGATGTAAGTATTTACCTTCCCGGCTCCAGCGCAGGCGCAGTATCGGCTCTCCACTCGGAGATAGACGGAAATAGCTGATCGCTGTCGGGCCGCTCTACTGCGCAGGCGCAAGTCTCCTACGCCTGCGCAGTAGAGCGGATCCGAAGGAAATCGGCTATTTTCGCCTTCTCCGTGGGAAGAGACGCAACAGCACCCCCACTGGAGCCAGGAAAGGTAAATATTGCACAGCCTGACAAATTGTCGGCTGTGCGTTCCGTGGGCTGCAGCGAGACCGCCGTGGGACACAGGAGGACTGGGGAAGCCTCGATAGGGTCCAGAGGCTTCCCCCTACTGAGGTGAGTACCCCCCAGGGGAACTTTTTTCGATACAGAATCTCTTTAAAATAGAGTTTTTCTTCTAGAATTTCACTTTAAAGTATGAGGCGACAAGTGCTACCTACAAAGAGCCATTTTTCCAGTGGACCTTTAGTCAAAAAGTAATTAAAATGTATTTGAACTCAGGGTTTCAAGGGTGAGATGCACTTATACAAGTATAAATGTAGTACTTGTGCCCTGTCATATTTTTCGCTAATCCTCTTTTCTCTCCAAACCAAATCTCCTTTGAACACCTTGGGCCATATGCAATTCACTTTTTCACCTGAGTTTTCTCCTAGGTGATATTTTTAAATTTGTCAATAACATAACTTAAACCATCAGCAAGCAAACAAATACTCAAAATAATGTTGATAGTACTTTTTCACCTACTTTTTGGTACTTTTTCCATTGCAAAGTGCTAAAAAGTTATTATAAATCGAAGATAAAACATTATCTCCTAGGAGAAAATTCAGGAGAAAAAGTTAATTGCATACGGGCCCTTATCTTTAAAACTGCCTTCAGGATATCACCTCTTCACCCTCCAGCAAAGCTCTCTACTTCAATTTCAAGGAGATCTTATTGCTGCCTTCACCTAAAATCTGTGCAGTCCTTCTATTAATGCGTGTTGTTGACTATAGTTTCAAGTCAGCTCATTTGAAGATTGACTAAAATTTCATCAGGCCCTATCAGTAGGTGTCCCCTTAGGAAATCTTCTGGCTGTGGGAGGCGCAGTAGGGCTCCAGTTATACCTATCACACAATAATATGTTATTTCACATAGAAGTGCGTCAAAAATTCACACAGAAAGCTGCAACTTATAAAACTGGCCTGTGCACAATGAATATAAACAGACAGTGGAAGGCTTCCCAACAGTCTGATCCCAGACATGATGTCACACACTGATAATGTAAGATCTGTCGAATGATCCAAATGCAAGGAGATAATATGAATAGTGAATATCCATTCTAAAGGGGCCCATACACTCAGCCGATTTTCGGCCGATCGATCGCAAATCGATTGTCTGATTCCGATCGATTTCAATCGATCTGACATGATGGAAAATCTAGGTCAATCTGAAGAGATTGCTTATCAATTTGCATGGGACCTAATGGAAATCTGATGGCAAAAAAATGCCATCAGATCAATTTTCAATAGATTTCATACTGAAATCTATTGGAAATCTGTTGCTAGTAAAAAATTTTCCTAAACACATCAGATAGATCAGAAAATCTATCTGATGATCTATCTGCTGCTAATCTAACGAGTGTATGGCCACCATTAGGCTACTCTTGTTAGTTAGAAGAGACAGTGGCCCCCTAATTTGATGTTGAATTAATTTAGAATATGAAGTGAAGTCATTCATCAAAGTTGAATACTAAAGGATCTGATTTCACCAAGATATATTTAGACCATTATGCCTCAGTGTTTGCCTGGCCACACAGCACATATGGCTATGCACATGCCTCTTACATCTGTGCCACACTGCTGATGGACTGTTTATTGCACTCGCCTCTTACATCTGGGTCACACTGCTGATAGACTGTTATTGCACATGACCCTTACATCAGTAAACTGTGTCTTAATTGCACATGACCCTTACATCTGTGTCACACTGCTGATGGACTGTTATTGCACATGCCCCTTACATCTGTCTGCTGATGGACTGTTTATTGCACTCGCCCCTTACAGCGGTGTCACACTGCTGATGGACTGTTATTGCACATGCCCCTTACATCTGTGTCACACTGCTGATGGACTGTTATTGCACATGCCCCTTACATCTTTGTCACACTGCTGCTGATGGAACTGTTATTGCACATGCCCCTTACATCCGTGTCGCACTGCGGATGAACTGTTTATTGCACAGGCCCTTTACATCTGTGTCGCACTGCTGATGGACTGTTACTGCACACGCCTCTCACATCTGTGTCACCCTGCAAATAGACTGTTATTGCACTCGCCTCCTACATCTGTGTCACATGGCGGATGGACTGTTATCGCACATGTTTTTACATCTAGGTCTAACAGACAGCTTGTTTAGCGCAATTCTGTGCGCACTAATACTATACTGGTGAACATTCCATGTCGCACTGTGCTGGGCTACCATCCATGCCTCCAACGCTAATCCACCCCCCTCGTACCACCTACTCCAGAGCACAGCTACTCAAATGGGAACATATCTCAGCCCTACACCCGGAGGACAGGCTCCTGACCAACTCTGTTTGGAACCAAGCCCAAGAAATCACCACTTCCACGTCCTGGCCTCGCACTAACCAGCGCCGCAGGGGCTGTCGATCAGGTGTTCGGGCGAGGCTGAAGAGAAGAGGCCTGCGGTCATCCATCCCCGCGGTCCTCCTAGCAAACGTCCGCTCCCTCCCTAACAAGCTGGAGGAACTGAGACTCCTCAGCGACAAGAGGGAACTCTGTAACAACACCCCAGTCTTGTGCTTTACCGAAACGTGGCTTCACGACAACATCCCTGAGAGTGCCCTCCAGCTCCCAGGCTTCAGCCTCATCCGAGCAGACCGTGATAGCACCCTTTCTGGGTAAAAGAAAGGGGGCGGCATCTGCTTCTACATCAGCTCCGTCTGGTGCCCAAACACCTCTGTACTGGCCAAGAAATGCACACCAGAACTTGAACTCCTCCTCATCAATTGCAGGCCAACCTACTCGCCCAGGGAGTTCTCCTCCTACGTCCTCGTGGGGGTGTATATCCCTCCTGATGCAGAGGTAAATGCTGCCCTGCGGGATCTCAGTGATGCCATCATGCAGTGGGAGACGGCCCTCCCGGACTCGATGTTCATTATCTTGGGGGATTTCAACAAAGCCAACCTCCGTAATGAGCTGCCCCGCTTCCACCAGCACATCACTTGTCCCACCAGGAATGCCAACACCCTCGACCATTGCTACACGGTCCTGAAAGATGCATACAAGTCGACACCGTGGGCAGCACTAGGCTCATCTGACCACTGCATCATCCACCTGATACCTACTTACATAAGGCGCCTGGAAACCTCAAAAACTTGTCACCTAATCCTTCAAGGTGTGGTCAAGTGAGGCTAAACTACAACTTCAGGCCTGTTTTGACTGCACAGACTGGAAGGCTCTGGAATCACCTAACCTGGACGAGTGGGCGGACAACGTATCCTCGTACATTGGCTTCTGCGAGAACTCCTGCATCCCTACAAAATCCTTCAAACTATATTCAAATGATAAACTGTGGTTCTCGAAAAGACTACGACAACTGTGACGCAGCAAAGAAGCTGCACACAAGTCCGGCAACCAGGAGGACTACAGGAGGGCAAGAAACGACCTAAACAGGGAACTGAGGTCCGCAAAGAAGTGCTATGCGGAAAAGCTGGAACAGAACCTCTCCTCAAACGACTCACGAGCTGTATGGAAAAGGCTTAAGGCTGTCACCAACTACAAGCCTCCCCCTCAGCATGCTACACCCAGCTATGAGCTTGCAGAGAGTCTCAGCGACTTCTACTGCAGATTTGAGAACCAGCCAGCACTTGCAGGACTCCCACAGCCGCCTGCACAATCCTCTGACATTGACTCACTGGGCCCAAACTCGCCCCCACCGTCAGTGGGTGAGGCGGATGTGCTGAAACACTTGCTAAGACTAAATGCTAGGAAAGCCTCTGGCCCGGACAGAGTGTCACCAGCCTGCCTGAAAACTTGCGCTCGTCAGCTTGCTCCTACCCTCTCTTTCATCTTCACGAGGTCCCTCCGAGGTGGCAAAGTACCCGCATGCTTCAAGAGGTCCACCACTAACTCTGTCCCCAAAAAGCAGGAAATCCTCGACCTTAACAACTTCAGGCCCGTGGCACTTACATCCGTGATCATGAAAGCTTTTGAAAGCATGGTGCTCCCCCTCCTTAAGCACTCCACGGAAGGACTGCTAGACCCACACCAGTTCGCGTACAGAGCGAACAGGTCCACTGACGATGCCATTAACATCTGCTTGGAGCTCGTCTATGATCACCTGGACAGACCAGACTCCTACGCCAGGATCCTCCTACTGGACTTCAGCTCAGCATTCAATACCATCAGCCCCAAAATACTGCAAGACAATCTTACTGCGATAGGAGTCCACCCCACCCTACGCCTGTGGATCACAGACTTCCTCTCCAACAGGTCCCAGGTTGTTAGGCTGGGCACTATCTCCTCACAACCTAGGATCACCAACACAGGAGCCCCACAAGGCTGCGTCCTGTCGCCGTTTCTGTTCTCTCTATATACGAACAACTGCAAATCCACGACAGACTCTGTAAAAGTAATCAAATTCGCTGACGACACGACTATTGTCGGTCTCATCACCAATAACGATGAGAAGGAGTACCGCCACCAGGTCGAAGGGGTCTGTCACTGGTGCAGAGAGAACGAATTGGTCCTAAACACAGCGAAAACTGTGGAGATGATTGTTGACTTCAGGAGATGCGCCTCCACCCTGCCTCCAATCTGCATCGATGGCAAGGAGGTGGAAAGAGTCCCCAGCGTCCGCCTTGTGGGCACAACCATCTCCAATGACCTGAGGTGAAAGGCCAACACTGCCTCCCCACAGAGGAAAGCCCAACAGTGACTTTTCTTTCTCCGTCAAATAAAAAAGTTTGGTATGGCTCAAAAACTTCTGACAAACTTCTGCTCCGCTACAAAAGAATCTGTCCTATGCTCTTCCATCCTGGTTTGGTACGCCAGCTCCTCTGCCAGCGACAGACTCAAAGTGCAGAGGGTCATCAGATCAGCGGAGAGGATCATCGGGAGATCCCTTCCCTCACTGGACCTCCTTTACCATTCCAGGCTGTACTCCAGAGCATTAAAGATCACCAATGATCCCTCACACCCAGGCTACCGCTTCTTTAGTCAGCTACCCTCGAGTCGGAGGCTCCGGTTCCGGTCCATCTTCACCAAGACCTCAAGGCTGTCAACCTCCTGAACTCTTTCCACGCAACTGCCCATCACCACACCACAACACCATGTCTGCACTGAGGCACTCTGCACGTGGATAGACGGCGCCCTAGCTCAAGCTGAATTTTTCTGTTGTTTGTGTTGTAACTTTTTGTGTTGACTTGTCCTGTACCTGTATCTATATCCTGTATCAGTACCCTGTAACGTGCCAAGACCAATTCCAGGCACGATCCAGTCGTGTTTGGCGATAATAAAGATTCTGATATAATGATAATGACATCACAGAAAATGTATGTCACAGTTTTTTTTATGCTGGCAGACTCAAAGCACTTCAGAGCGGCAGCAATTTAGGGTATGCCCCATGGGTGACCAGGATCATTAGCAAGCCTTGTCCAAAGCCTCCTTACTGTTTACATACTAGCTTGAGCCAGAATTTAAACCGTGGTTAAAGGCTCAAATCCCACATCAAAGGCAAAATCACACAGCCTCTGACCTTATAAATAAGGGAGAAGGCACACAACAGGCTTTTCAACTTGTGTTTATCTAAACTTTAGCAAATACATGACATGTTTCAGGGTTACCCCCCTTCATCAGGTGTACATGCTACCCCAAAAACACAGTGTTTAAATGAATCAAACAAATGCACCATACCCATCAAGGACAACCCCCTCTTTGGTCAGCATAACCAGAGTGATCACGGGGGTCGTGGGGAAGTATTGACCGATAACAACATGACCCCACATTTGGTGAACTGTTTAAGGAGCCACCTCTGTTTTCCTATCGACGAGGCAGAACGATCAGGGATAGAGTTACCAGGGTGGATCTGTCGACCAGTAAGCGTGAGATCCAAGAACTCACTAAGAAACGGGGGACATTCCCTTGTATGGAATGTAACTGCTGTAGTTCCATTGTAAAAGGTACTTATATAGATATAAACAGTTAACTCTTGCGCCTCAGCCAGTATTTTAGCCAGAATCTCCTCAGTAAAAATATGTGAGATAGCAAAATATTACCACAATGGATATAAAATAAATACAATGTATTGCTGTTATTTCCAATAAAATAGTCAGAGAATCTCAAACATATGGCAAACTGTCAGACCAGCAAATGACCAAGTGCCCCTAGCCCTAACTGCAAGACGGCCGTCCTGAACAAACTTACTGGCAACCTGCTATTGCACCTATATCTGCAGACCTCTCATCTATTGGAACACCTAAGTAAATAAAAATGAATACTTATGCTTAAAAACGGGGGGGAAGGAATATTATATATACTTTTAAAATTCCACACGGACACAATAGTCTTCTCATCCAGCAATAAACAGTGTCTCCATTAAATTTGGATGTTAATAATAAGATGAATCTCCTATTTCAGCAACAGAATGGTATCCAATAGCATTGTTTTGCTCAAAATGAATGTATACGTGTCCTTGTTTCCAAGTCACTATGCGTTTTTCAACTATATGCACCAAAGCATCAAAGAGTATATATTGCCGCATGCAATCTTGATACTCACGCCTGTAGTCTGCGTGAGTTAAAGTCCTTCCCAGCGAGATGCGTGTACGGGAGAGGAGGAGGGGAAAGATTGAATCTGACCGGTCCGTGGATCCGTTCACACCCGTGTATGGCTGCGGCCGCTCCTGCCAACACAGAATGGTCCGGGTTCGTTTGAGGAGACCTGCTCCGGATATCGGTCCACAGTACTCGGAAGCGCTGCTGCGTGACGTCTCTCTGCAGTCTTAGCCAATCAAGCCAACGCGTTTCAAAAGGTAACGCCTTCCTTCTTCAGGAGCATTCGTGGCTATAAGCCGCGGGTGAGGGCCTGTGACACCCCAGTGGCCAGGCATTTTTTTGATCGTGGCCATGGGGTGTCGCAGCTCTGCTGGCTGGTGCTTGACCACGTGCCACCATTGCAGAGAGGAGGTGACAGAGAAAAAATCTTCTTACAGAAGGAAGCAAGTTGGATGCGAAGATTGGATACCATTTCCCCAAGAGGGATGAATGAAATGTTTAGCCTGAAATGCTTTCTGTAATATTGTGCTTGCAATTTTATGCATTTGTTTTTGTCCCGCTCTCTCCTTAGATGATGGGCTTTCAGTCCATTTACGTCTCTGGGGATATCGATTGGAAGGTGGTAAGATTAGACCGATCAGTCAATATATTGTTGCATAGTGGCTGCATTATGTTGCATAGTGATTGCACTGTAGTTTAGAATTATCAATATGTACATCAGGTTCAATAGGTAGACTGGTATGTAGTGCCCTGTGTACTTTCTTTTTCTTTTGCAGGTTTTGGGACTTTTTTCCATATACAGTGGGTTGCAAAAGTATTCGGCCCCCTTGAAGTTTTCCACATTTTGTCACATTACTGCCACAAACATGAATCAATTTTATTGGAATTCCACATAAAAGACCAACACAAAGTGGTGTACACATGAGAAGTAGAACGAAAATCATACATGATTCCAAACATTTTTAACAAATAAATAACTGCAAAATGGTGTGTGCACAATTATTCGGCCCCTTTGGTCTGAGTGCAGTCAGTTGCCTATAGACATTACCTGATGAGTGCTAATGACTAAATAGAGTGCACCTGTGTGTAATCTAATGACAGTACAAATACAGCTGCTCTGTGAGGGCCTCAGAGGTTGTCTAAGAGAATATTGTGAGCAACAACACCGTGAAGTCCAAAGAACACACAAGACAGGTCAGGGATAAAGTTATTGAGAAATTTAAAGCAGGCTTAGGCTACAAAAAGATTTCCAAAGCCTTGAACATCCCACGGAGCACTGTTCAAGCCATCATTCAGAAATGGAAGGAGTATGGCACAACTGTAAACCTACCAAGACAAGGCCATCCACCTAAACTCACAGGCCGAACAAAGAGAGCGCTGATCAGAAATGCAGTCAAGAGGCCCATGGTGACTCTGGATGAGCTGCAGAGATCTACAGCTCAGGTGGGAGACTCTGTCCATAGGACAACTATTAGTCATGCACTGTACAAAGTTGGCCTTTATGGAAGAGTGGCAAGAAGAAAGGCATTGTTAACAGAAAGCATAAGAAGTCCCGTTTGCAGTTTGCCACAAGCCATGTGGGGGACACAGCAACCATGTGGAAGAAGGTGCTCTGGTCAGATGAGACTAAAATGGAACTTTTTGGCCAAAATGCAAAACACTATGTGTGGCGGAAAACTAACACTGCACATCACTCTGAACACACCATCCCCACTGTCAAATATGGTGGTGGCAGCATCATGCTTGGGGTGTGCATCTCTTTAGCAGGGGCAGGGAAGCTGGTCAGAGTTGATTGGAAGATGGATGGAGCCAAATACAGGGCAATCTTGGAAGAAAACCTCTTGGAGTATGCAAAAGACTTGAGACTGGGGCGGAGGTTCACCTTTCAGAAGGACAATGACCCTAAACATAAAGCCAGGGCAACAATGGAATGGTTTAAAACAAAACATATCTATGTGTTAGAATGGATCAGTCAAAGTCCAGATCTAAATCCAATCGAGAATCTGTGGCAAGATCTGAAAACTGCTGTTCACAAACGCTGTCCATCTAATCTGACTGAGCTGGAGCTGTTTTGCAAAGAAGAATGGGCAAGGATTTCAGTCTTTAGATGTGCAAACCTGGTAGAGACATACCCTAAAAGACTGGCAGCTGTAATTGCAGCAAAAGGTGGTTCTACAAAGTATTGACTCAGGGGGCCGAATTACGCACACCCCACTTTGCAGTTATTGATTTGTAAAAAATGTTTGGAATCATGTATGATTTTTGTTCCACTTCTAACATGTACACTACTTTGTATTGGTCTTTCACGTGAAATTCAAATAAAATTGATGCATGTTTGTGGCAGTAATGTGACAAAATGTGGAAAACTTCAAGGGGGCCAAATACTTTTGCAACCCACTGTATATGGATTATGAACTTTTTTCCCCTATTGGACAATAATGGGCTAACCCTCATAGGAATGTGATGTTATGGGTCAGCTGACCAAAGAGGGGGTTGTCCTTGATGGGTGTGGTGCATTTGGTTGTTTAATTTAAACACTGTTTTTGGGGGAGCATGTACACCTGATGAAGGGGGTAACCCCGAAACATGTTGTGTATTTGCTAAAGTTTAGATAAACGCAAGTTGAAAAGCCTGTTGTGTGCCTTCTCCCTTGTTTATTAGATTATTTGAAGTGGATTGGTGACCCACTGGTGGATCGAGCACCAGTGACTCAGGATAACCTAACCTGAGTAGGTTACCATTGGTTACATCTGTTTGTAAACCTCCGACCTTAAGCTACTTAGAATTTGGGGTTGTACCAGAAAAGGGGAGTTGACATCCATTACACACTGGTGAATGATTCCATGCAAGTACGCTGCCTGACTCTCCGCTTGCTCTGCCCTATGGAGAGGGAAGGATGAGCAGGAGCAAGTTGCAGCAGGATGTAATGATAGCAGTTAAAGGGAATATGAAGTGAAAATAAACTTATGATATAATGAATTGTATGTGTAGTACAGCTAAGAAATAGAAAATTAGTAACAAAGAACAGAGTCTCAAATTGTTTTCAGTACAGGAAGAGTTAAGAAACTTTAGCTCTTATCTATGCAAAAGAGCTGCACTGATCTCTCTGACCCAAGTTGGGTCAGAGACAGTCCTATTTTCTGAAGCACTTATACATCAAAGAAACAGTGAGACACAGCTTCAGATAAGTTTTTCCTGCATGAAAGTTCAAAGGATCATTAGCTCTGCTCTGTTTCATAGTTTAAAATACAATGTGTGGTTTGTAACTGCAAATATGACAAAATGATGAAAAAAAAGGAAAAGCTACATAACTGAAAATAAAAATATGAGACTTTATTTGCTACTAATGTTCTACTAATTATCTGGACTACACATACAATTCAATATATCATACATTTTTTGTTTTTTTCCAGCTTTAGTCTCTCTTTGAGAATTATTTTCTCATATGTCGATAAGACTGTGGATGCAGGGTCATTTGTACACATGGTGTCGGCACCAGTGCCACAAAGCACTTACTACACTAATTACTTACGACACATAATACTTCTCTACTGGAGTTTCACCTTCTGTTAGAGTGAAATGGTTACATATCACCTCCGTTTCTTTTTCTGTAGTGTAAAAATTGGGCAAACCATGATGTACTACATATACTGTATTCCCATATATAAATAACTTTTACTAGTTTAAAAGTAAGTATACACACACCAAATGGAGCTGCTCCCTGTGGCATTGTCCTGCCAAGGTACCATCCCAGCAGGCAGAGGGCTCAGAGCTATGCTGACATTTTTGCCAAATTTTGATGGAAGTGGTAGGTCTAAATTCTTTATTTTAAATTGGTATCTCTTGGCAAGAGAGTTGTTCTGATCCATTCCATACAAGGTAAAACATGCTGATATATTGTGATCATAAAATGTCAGTATACAGTGATTGCAAGAAATTATCACACATTTTACTATCTTGTAAACTGTAGAAGCTCTGGCTAAAATTAGTGTTTATACAGCTATGGTGCTTATATATCACAGGTGTCAAGCTTAAATGGAGGGCCAAAATGAAAAACTTAGACCACAGGGCCAACAGACATATTTACCCCCCCCCCCCCCCCCCCCATTTGGAATGATCGCACAGCACCTGACAGTTTGTACCGCATGCTACAGCTGCGGTGGGACAAAAGAAAAAAAAAAACCTCAGTATAGGTCGGTAGCCAGGTATAGGTGACTCTGTATAGGAAACCAGGTATAGGTGCACCCAGTATAGGTAGCCAAGTATAGGTGGCAACAGTATAGGTTAGCCAGGTAGGTACTCCCAGTATAGGTTATTTAGGCATAGGTGCCCCATATATAGGTTAGCCAGGTAGGTGCCCCAGTATAGGTAGACAGGTATAGGTTCACCCAGTATAGGTTAGCTAGGTAGATGCCCCCTGTATAGGTTAGCTAGGTAGGTGCCCCCAGTATAGGTTAGCTAGCTAGGTGCCCCCAGTATAGGTTAGCTAGGTAGGTGCCTCCAGTAGGTAGCCAGCCTGTCTCCCCTCCTTCCCTGGCTGCCGCTAGGTAGATGCTCCCAGTAGGTAGCCAGCCTACTGCCCCTTTTTCCCGGCCGCCGCTCCATTACTTGCTGGAGTCGGTGGCTCAACCTGCATGGAAGTCCGCTTCCCTGATCATCTGCGCATGCCCGGTGCCGTGGAATGCAGCAGTGATGTGCAGACAGCAGAGCAGCTCCTCCGGTAACATCGCGTATACAAGAAGTACTTCCTGTATACGCGCCTACTTGGTCGGAGCCGCTCTGCTGTCTTCACGTCACTGCTGCATGCCACGACACCGGGCATGCGAAGAGGATCAGGGGAGCGACTTCCTTGCAGGATGGGCCACCGACTCCATGTGGTAAACGAGCGGCGGACAGGGAGTAAGAGACCCCTCCGTTTCGGAGCAAGGGAATGATAGAGTGTAATTACGCTCTATCACTCAAACAAGGAAGGAGGGCAAAACAAGCTTACAGTGAGAGAGGACAGAGCTGGGAGCATTGCCACGGGCCAAAATTAATGTTAAAGCGGTATAAAACCCTGACATAATATTCAATAAAAACAGGTTTTCCTACTTTTTATATGCCTTACGGGTTAGCATATTTGCTTTTGTGCATGAGTATTATTATTCATTTAGAAATTATACGTTCCCAAAGTACACTTTTTTTTTCTCTAAGAGCTGACTTTGCATTTTATTCATAACTGCTTTATTCATCGTCTAATTTAAGCATAAATGCTTTCTGATGCTTTCTGATTGTCTAATTGTATCAAATGAGGAATGTAAACAAACCCTTCTCTCACACTGCCGGGTCTCCTAAAGACAGTGAAACACAAGATAACATTATCTTTTATTACATTTTATAATAGCTACAAATATCCTAACTTCTTTCTATTCCTCCCCTACCAGCCTAATCCAAGCCTCATTCCCTGTTTTTAATAATATTAATCCTAACAATTATATAGAAAATTTCTCCTGTCAGACTTAAAGCAATTGCGAGCTGCAGCCACCAATGGTGCACTCTGTAGGCCACCTTGCAGTGTTAGGGAGTCTTGCCCCAACGACTTCTTACAGAATAGGTACTTGCTTACTTAATAAGAAGAGCAGAGATTTGAATCCTGGTCTCCTAACAGTCCCTCTTGCTAGTAGGGGGACTGTTGATAGTCTGCCGTTTGAGCACCCACACAAATGAATAGCCAATTTTCTGAGTGCCAGGATTACTCATTGTTAGTAATTAGAGGTACAGCCTCCATGACTTCTCATTCAAGTATCTTTCTCTGTCAAAGTCTATGATGGCCATGGAGAAAACACTGCACAAAAGATTACAAAACGTGTTCAAGCAACCACGACTCACCACTTGTATTGTCAGAAAATCTCATATCTCAAATAATTTCCATCTTGCTTTAAGATGATTATATATGTGTTAAAATGTTCTGCAGATTATTTTAGTTAATTTCATGATTTTATGATTATAAGCAGAGTTCTTCTTTAAATCAGTTAGATTGTTGGTTAGAGTAACCCTTAATGTCATTTTCTTCAGTAAGCTGTTTGTTCCCTGTACAAGGTTATGATTATATTAAGATAGCGCTGTAGAAATGTTCTGACTATATTCAGTTTTTGCTGCAATGCAATGCGCTTATGCAAGGCCAAACACATACACTGCAGAAGCTAAGCCTGTTATATGCTGATATATTAATCCTGTATAGAGATCATGTATAGTGATCATAGCGTTATTAATTAATTACTTGATCAATAATAAACCTATATAATAAGGTAAATAAGTTTGTTTTCTATATATTTTAGCATGTATTAAAAGTACATGGCTGTTTGTTATGAATACCAAACCAAAACAATAAGCCATGTGATCAAGACAGTACAACCTGTGACCACTGGGGCGTTCAGGAAATCCCCGTTAATTAATGATGTACCAAAGAACATGCCAAGTTCCTAGATTAAGTTAAGAACATACGCATATATCTTTGCATCCATCAGATCCAGAAAGATGTCATAAGGACAGCACCTGGGTCATCACTTGTGTCAAATGATCTAATTAAAATGTTATTGATGTAATTTTGATTAGAAAAGACATAGATTGCTTAGGTTAGTAAGTCAAGTAGCGTCATATATGTACGCACCTGCTCAGATAACCCGCTAGTTCAAAATGTCACAAAATGTCAGAATGTACCAGTTAAAAATAAGTTTAAGTTTTGTGCGTCACCATGAAATCCCCTAACCGAAGCCATATTAGAAATTTTACAATAAAAAGCCCTGGCAGGTTGGAATATTTTGTCATTGAGCCTGAAACTCTACTAAGATCAACTGAGGCCTAGAGACCTACCTTCCACTGTGATTCTAGAACACGAGACGTAATATGCATTATTCTAGGTGAATTTATTGACAATAGCTTATATAAATGTTAAAGACTTGTTATTTCAAACTTCAGCAGTTTAACGTTTTTTTAGATAACTTTTTTATGCTATACTTCATATACAATCAGTAAGCATTACTATTTAACTGCAATTGTAAGCTTAGGGACAACTACCTAGCTTTGATTGATTAAGATATATCTACTTTAAGTTCTTTAAGAATAGAACTTTAGATATCATGTTTTAAGGATAAAGCTATATTTGTGTGTACCATACACTGTACAATCTCGAGATAACAATTATCGATGGAAGTTAAAATCTACAGGAGAAGAATTGCTATGTTGATATGGACTTGTTTCACTACAGGAACTTTGAAAATGTATTTTGGATGATGGACAACAACTGGAGAGATGTATATCCCTGTATATATGCTTTATCTATTTTTTATATCAATATAATTTTATAAAATTCAACAGATGAGTGTTGCATATTTTTTCCAAAGGTAAACCTGTTAACCTATAACTATTCTGTTTATAGTGAGCTACGCACCCACTACTGACTAATATTGATTATGACGACTTTAAGGCTTGCCCTTTAAGTAGTTGGTAATCATTTAAGGCAGACATCGATAAGATATTTGACAGTATGATGCTAAAAGCAATTCTGAACTGAAGAACTGAAAATTAAGTCAAAATAAATATACACACGTCATACTTACCTACCATGCAGTCTACTCATCAATCTCTTTCTCCTCTTCTGCATCATGTTTCTTCACTGTAATCAATAGAATTCTCCATCCTCCATTTTGAAAATGGCCATTACCCCAGCTTTCTGGTCAAAACGCACTGTAATATTACCCACTTGAGCCATAACGAAACAAAGGCATTACCTAGCTCATCAGTTGTGCTTTCAGTTATAATTGACATCAACTGATATCAAACTGACAGCAACTGATATATTTCAGTTCTGACAAAATCTTGTCAGAAGTGGAAGGAATTGTTGTAAGAAAAAAATGGTGAGCTTCTGAGAGGAACTGACGGCAAGGTAAGTATGTAATATTCATTTGCAGGTATATCATGTGTTTATCTCTTTAAATAATATCCCTGTGTCTCTGCATCCGCTATGTCCCTGTGTCAGTGCTTTTTTGCACTGCGCATGTGCAGGGAGGGACGCAGAGACACTGAGGAGAGCTGAGGGAGGACAGGGCAGGCGTGCACGCGCGCGCGACGGACAAGTGCATGCACTTGTCAGAATGGTGACAGACTAAGCCCGTTTTTAAACAGGCTAAGGTCATTAGTTTCAAATAATTTTACTCTGTTCATGTTCACTTAAAGTGTTTCAACAGGCAGGTTGAGAAGATGCTGCTGTGAATTCTCTCAGTTATTCTTATTTATGTTTGCAGCTATAAGGGAGGATAAACCCCAATAATATTCCAGAAGATGCTAAAACCATTCTTCTCTCTATTCAAAATGAAATACTGAATGGAATAGCCTTTTATTATCATTAATATACAGCAGTGACACCTTCTGAAGTACTTAAAGTAAATAGTCATAGCACTAACTGTCCTCAGAAGACATCATTGTAAACCTTGTAGTTTTCACACTATTTATAATGGTGTTTTATTCCTGTGTGTGTTTTTATTGGAGAGATTTCACCAGCTATCCTGAATTTGGAATAGGACGGGAGAAAAATCGCCCCAACTGGAACCCAGAGAGGAATAAAAAAAAACCTCTCAGTGGTTCTAACCCTTTCGTTCTGCAAAAAATAAAAAAAAATAAAAAAAGACTACCATAGCCTCCCTTAAATCTCCTCTGAGGTATGGAGTACTTGCAACACCAGACTTTACTAGAGATTAGTGTTACATCAAAATTGTAACTATCTTATTTTTTTATAATGTGGAAAAACAGAACTTTGCATGGGGATACTAAGGTTTGAAGAGTCAATTATTTATTTTACAAGAGGGAATCTCCGATGAACACTGGTGCTGACACACTGCCTCATGGAGCGCTCCTCAAGCCAGGGGTCACAGGTAGTTTACTGGCCACTGGCACACCAAGCATGTTGCAGGGGGGGGGGGGGCACAGGGATAGCAGGGAACCCAGGCACTGGAAGATGCAGGCAGATGCAGGATCCTGCTACACATTCTGTCGGGTACACAAGTGGGGGGAGGCTGCCTAAGGGGCACATCTGGCTATGGGGAGGGAGACTGCCTACTGGGGGAACATCTGGCTATGGGGAGTGGGGCTGCCTACTGGGGCACATCTGACTATAGGGAGGGAGGATTTCTTCTGGGGACCAGTATAGCTAGAGCGAAGAGGGCTGACTACTGAGGGAACATGTGGCATTAGGGAGGGGGCTGCCGCATACCAGAGGGCACATATCGATACAGGCAAAAATGGCGCCGGCAGGCCTGGATTTACCTCACAGGAGCCTGTAGGCACAGATGTCCTGGCACCTTAGACTTTGCCCTCCATGAACCATCAACCCCCCACCAAGCTTCACTGTGAGTATGCTGGCTGGCCCAGCTGTAACAACTCCCTTACTTTTCCTACCTGGCTTTGGTAGCCACAGGTGTCCCTTAGTATTAATTAGCTAGAGGAACCTCAATATTACAGTAAGTAGCTAGAGGTGCCCCTGACTGAAGAAAGATCTCATCATTGGAATGCCAAGAGCAGTGTAAGTAACCTCTCATTTACACTCTCATCAGGACTCTGCATAGGGAAAGAGGGAGGGAGGCTCTCTGGGAGGGGAGTGGGCCGCATTTCCATCATCAGGCGCCTGTAGGCTAGTGTCTACAGTGCCTTATTGTAAATCCAGCCCTGAGAGCCAGACATTTGAGTACATCTGAGATTGGGCCCTAGTAACGCATTAGACTGTGACTAGGGATTAGATTGTGAGTTACTTTCAGGAACAGTTAATGACATGTCTATATATACTGTAAAGCACTGCAGAAGATGCCAAAGCAATATAAATTATATTAATAATCTACATAACTAGTAACACATTAGACTGTGACTAGGGATTAGATTGTGAGTTCCTTTCAGGAACAGTTAATGACATGACTATATATACTGTAAAGCACTGCAGAAGATGCCAAAGCGATATAAATTATATTAATAATCTACATAGCTGAGCTAAAGAGGTGTTTTTATATTTTTCTGACCTGTCACTTCTTTCCAAGGTGATTCAAATGACCAATATATCCTTTTTACAGTCACTATCTTATGTCAGCAAATACAGCTATTGCTATACTAACACGGTTAAAAATGTGTCACTGTTTTATACATCCAATCTTAAAACACCAAAGCTTTGGAAAGATATTTGTTGGCCAGGAAAGGGTTTAGATCAGATAATGCAGCAACATTTTCCAACCTCCTCCAAAAGCAGCAGAATTCCCAGATCACTGGGTAAGATGTATGACTCACTAGGTCAGATGTCCCAGCACAACCCCCTCTAGTGACTTGGACATAACTCATGTTGTATTCATTCAGTATCCTGCAATACTGTGTTTTCCTTTTATCACAAGAGAGTGGAGACAGATCTAGAAACAGGACTGCAGAGGACACTCTATTACAATAAATGGCATGAATCACTGTCATTCTGTACTATAGAAGCTTTTGTCAGAGTTCCAACAGATGATGCTTATTAAGCCCAGTCATGATTATGAAACCACTGTATGTGCTTCTGGATAGGGCTGAGAGCTGCAGCAATGGGCATCATTTACAATGGGCAGCACAGTGGCGTAGTGGTTAGTGCTCTTGCAGCGCTGGGTCCCCGGTTGGTGTCCCAGCCAGGTCAACATCTGCAAGGAGTTTGTATGTTCTCCCCGTGTCTGTGTGGCTTTCCTCTGGACACTCTGGTTTCCTCCCACATCCGCAAAAACATATAGATAAGTTAATTGGCTTCTCCCTAAATTGGCCCTAGACTATGCTCTACACGACACATACCGTATTTTTCAGACTATAAGACGCTCCTGACCTTTTAGCTTTAGAGTACAAGAACCAGGGAAAATATATACTAAACCTGGTGCATCCATGGAGAAGGGGCATCTTGTGGATTATGCCCCCTTTGTACCTCATGCCCTCTTGTACCTCTTATGTCTCACTGTGTCCTCCTCTGTCCCCCTGTGTCCTCCTCTATGCCCATTTGTTTCTCCCTTGTGTCCTTCTCTATGCCCCTTTGTGTCCCCCTGTGTCCTCCGTTTGTCCCCCTGTGTCCTCCTCTGCATGGGTATAGTACAGAGAGTCCCTGACATTGCGTCGGGTTGGAGGTTCATATTGGCAGGCATTCTCAAGTCAGGAACTCCCTGCATTTGAACTATAAGACGCAGTGACTACCCCCCCCCCCCCCCACACACACACACTTTTGTGGGCGAAAAAGTGAGTCTTATAGTCCAAAAAATACAGTAGATCTATGACTATGGTAGGGACTAGATTGAGAGCCCCTCTGAGGGACAGTTGACGACAAGACAATATATTCTGTACGGTGCTGTCAGCGCTATATAAATACTTAAATAAATAATTTACTATGGAACTCCAAAGCTGAAGAACAGCAGACAACTGAAAGACCAATACAAATGCCCAATTCGCCAGAAACAATAGTTAATGATCGTTTTGGGTGACATCTTAAAGAGACACTGAAGAAAAAAAAATTATGATATAATGAATTGGTTGTGTAGTACGGATAATTACTAGAACATTAGAAGCAAATATTCTCATATTTTTATTTTCAGTTATATAGTGTTTTTTATAATATTGCATCATTCTCTAATATTTGCAGTTTACACACTACCCAGCATTCTAAATGATTTTGCAGAACAGGCAAGTGAACTTTTGACCTGTCCTCTGGGGAAGAAAAAACAGTACAATGCCTGACAGTTAAGATAATAAGCTTCAGAAGACAGAACTCTCCGCAACTTTGAAAGTCGTGGAGCTGAATGGCTTTTTTGCATAGATAACAACTGGAGTTTCTTAACTCTTCCTGTACAGGAAACAATATTAAGGCTGCCATACACTGGTCGATTGCCACCAGATCGACCAGCAGATAGATCCCTCTGTGATCGAATCTGATCAAAGAGGGATCTATTGGCTGCCTACACTGTAAAAAGATTTTGAATCGATTTCATTATGAAACCGATTCACAATCTGTGGAGCTGCCGGTGCCGCTGCCCCTCCTGCATACATTACAGTCCGCCCGGTCTCCGCTGTCCCTTCTCCGCTCTGGGCTCCAGCTTCACTTTTTACTTCCTGTCGGGGGAAGTTTAAACAGTAGAGGGCACTCTACTGTTTAAACTTCCTGTCGGGACAGGAAGAAGTGAAGCCAGCCGGAGCTCAGCGCGGAGAAGAGACAGCGTGGAGATCGGGGACACGCGCCGGTGGAACAGGTAATGTATTGTCGCTAGCATCGGTTGTCGGACATTCGAATGCCGCTATCGACCCGCCGGCGATCGAGCGAAATGTTCCGCTCGGACAGATCGATGGTAACAATCGATTTCGGACAGAAATCGGTCGTTCGGTCAGCGTTTGCACATCGATTTAACAGCAGATTCGATCACAGTGATCAAATCTGCTGTCTATCAGCGGGCAAATGTTTAAGTGTATGGGCACCTTTAGACTCATATATCTGCTGTAAATGTTTTATTTCTTAGCTGTACTACACATACCAATCATTATATCATAATTTTTTTTGCGCTTCAGTGTATCTTTAAGGAGCAGCTGCTGTACAGACATGCTGCAAAGCCACTGCTGAAAAGTCTGTCCTGTTTTATGGAGAAGATAAGGGGAAGATGAGTGTGAGGTGCCCTATTACAGGGACAGCAATCTGACAATAGAGGTTGGTCACTAGTGATCCAGGGAATCACTAACAACATTGCTGATGATGTTATGGGCCACTTATAGTGATACCAGGTTTTCATCTAAAATAATCACAAATTATCATGTTGGGAAATAAAAATCTATCATGTCTACATAACGTTAAGTTGTGTACACACCCACAATTATAACCGCCCACAGGGGTCAGTACTTAATACCTTGGTTGACAGTTTTAACGGAGTGCTGTACAGACGGTTCACTTTCCTATAGGCTAATTATGCATTCTGTTGCTATGGAGGGTTGATGGTGCGGTGCCTAACAGAACAGCTTTGAGAGTGAGGGGAAAGTAGGAAAACTGTCCTCAGCCTGTGCTCAGCTGAGAAGTTCTGGCACTCTAGATCCCTATCTGAGAAGTTCTGGCACTCTAGAGACATATCAGGACCACTGTACACATGCTAGATTCTCGGCAGACACGGTTGTAAACAATCTTCTAATATGTGTATGAGGCCTAAACAAAGGAGAAAACTTGGCTTAGATTTATTATATAAGCTGGCGCACGAAAGACCGCCTCTTGTTTTTCCCTGTGTTGTCTGTCCTCTCCGGCGTAATGAAGCCTGTGTCACCTGCATTTGCTGCTGCATGAGAGCATTACCAATACAGCAGCAAATGCAGGCGACACAGGTTTCAATTAAGCTGGGAAGGAGACACACATGGCATCTGCCTGTATACTTCCATTCGTGAAGTGGCTCCCTACTAGACAAGGACAGCAGGAAAGCCACAGCAATAATTCTACCTATGCCCATGTGATTAAAGAAGAACTGTAATCTAGTAGGAAAAAAAGTATCCAGACCACACGTGGGACATATTACATTCAAGTTTGGATTTTTGAAAAATTGCAATCACAAAAAATCACATGCAATTCTCACTACAAGACTATGCATGTGATTACAATACTGAAGTGCTGCTTCACTACATTTGCTGCTATGGGGCCCTTCAGCAAAGGGGGCCCAGTGGATATTTGTATTATATGTATTCAACATTAACTTTATTGTGTTTCTTCACCCTCTGACTTTGTCTCAGTGCTCATGAACTATGTGCAGTGTTGAATGCAGGGGAATGTAAATTACACTCTGGAAGCGGGGAGATAGAAAGGTGCAAAGACACAACTGTGGCAGTCAGGGCCGGATTTGTCCTTTCCAGCGCCCAAGGCCAGGTGTCACCGACCGCCCCCTTCTGTCTGAAAACCTTACTAGTAATCACTAGCTTGAATGGGCTCCTTTCCATTGTGATGCTCTGTCCTCTATTCGACAAACAAGCAGCACATTCTCTGTTCACTTGTGCTCCCTGTAATTCCACGCTTCTGCCCGAATGCGCACAGCAGCCAATACTGTTCTGGGCATGTATACTTCGGAAATGAAGCTTGTGTATGATCAGTATCTGTCAAGTATGCATACCCATATTTTTATAAAATGTGGTCAATGCGCTCCTCTGACAGATTTTTCCAGATGTATTCCTATGGGTAATAGATATTGTGCAATTTTGTATATAGTGATGGATCGCTTCACCATGGGGGGTATCACCACCCTGAATAGACATAAAAGGTAAAGGTGGAGCGCTCTACATCACATATACCATATAGCTCTTACAGCTCTAAAAATGAACCCAGCTGTCTATACAGTGAAATTTGACACTCTTTATTGCCAAATTTCTCGTACGAGCAAGGCTTTTGATTGACACCCCCCCGGGCCCGGCAAATGATTTAGGACATTAGGGCTGTGTAATGGTGCACGACCAATTGAATAAGACTGCCGCTAAAGCCTAATGGTAAATGGCGGTGGAATAAAGTTCAATAAGAAAATTGTCCACGGGAGGACGCCATGATGCCGGAGCCCGATAGGGTGACGTCACCAATAGCCGCGAGAATACCGCCAGTCTCCAGGAAATATTTGCATAGGAGAGGTATATAGCGTCACCACACCCGACCAATGGTATGCCCCTGATGAGTCTTATGACGAAACCGGTAGGGCGGGGCCTCAGGCGCGGAGTGTGGAGACGCTAAAGGAGGAAGACGGCGGTGGGGGACGTCCTATTTTATTCTATGCGCATTTAATCTTTTATATTGTAAGTGCACTACTTGTGATTTTAATTCTATTAAATACGGAGTTACGCTATGTTGGCATGTTTCTGAGTCTTAAAGGTATCAACATCCCGGTCACCAAAGTGATGAGAATGCCATACTACCTGGTCAGCGTGAGGATCAGCCATTACGTTTGGTGAGCGAGCAATTCATTCATTTCTCACAGAGGTGTGGATACTTGTGGGGAGTTACACGTGGAGTTTGTTCTGGTGCATGGGCTTGACCAGTTAAAGCAGTATCACGCTATGTTATCTTTGTGTCTCTGAGCTTAATCCAGGAGGAGGTTGTCTGGATGTGAGGAGCTACAATCATACTATGCCCATTTGCTGATCTGTGATTCAATCAGCTACTATTGCTGGTAAGAGTATTCTAGCTGGAGGAGTGATCAAGGGAATAAGAGGAACAGTTTCTGGAACCTGTTGTATTATAAGGATATTTCAGCCTGATAGCAGGAAGATTAGCAAACACGTGGCTTGATTGCATTCTGGGTCTGCAGGGGAACACTTGTGTTGTTACTGCAGGGGGACATTGGATATCCTGTAGACTGTGTCTGTTTTCCACAGGAGGACTGGAATATAATAACATCAATTGAGATTGTCAAATTTCACTGTATAGACAGCTGGGTTCATTTTTAGAGCTGTAAGAGCTATATGGTATATGTGATGTAGAGTGCTCCACCTTTACCTTTTATGCATACCCATAACACTCCCGGCCTGAGCTGCTGTGCACATCCGCAAAGGAACGCAAAATTACAAGGAGCGCCAGTAGTCAGAGTATGCACGGCTTCTTTGTCCTTTGTGGGACTAGCTGCAGTCAGAGCCATAAACAGGGACAGGGTAGCGCAATGAAGAGAAACCTATCCAAAACAGAGAAGAGGTAAGTAACAAATAACAACATCTTGTCAGAATACAGGAAGAAGAAGGCTTAGTAACAGAAAGCTTTTTCTTTTAAGTTAGCCAATAAATGATATGATCCTGATTAAACACTTTCTGTCTTCACTGATAGCTAACACAGTACAATACTCTACTGCTGCAGGTAATTAGAAGGATCCTAAACTACATACAATGGCATAGATGTAGGTGTCCATTAAATAGTGACAATTTAGTGCTTAAAAAAGAAAGACAGATCTGAAAATGAGTCAGGAAAGAGTTAACTGAAGCGGAGATCACTACTGCTATAAACATCCCTGGCTAACAAGAAAAAAAAAGTCATACATTTAGGGTTAGATAAGAAAGTCATTCTGACAGCTTAGGAGAGAGGGAGAAGTAACTAGCAGAGCTGA
Organism: Hyperolius riggenbachi; assembly: GCF_040937935.1. NCBI lineage: Eukaryota > Metazoa > Chordata > Amphibia > Anura > Hyperoliidae > Hyperolius > Hyperolius riggenbachi. The sequence goes on from NC_090657.1 coordinate 131,120,701, forward strand.
AATTCCTCTGTAGTACTAAAGTATTGTACCATGTATAGAGATGTCACGAACCTCCGATTTTCGGTTCGCGAACCGCGTTCGCGAACTTCCGCGGAAGGTTCGGTTCGCACGAACGTTCGCGAACCGCAATAGACTTCATTGGGGATGCAAACTTGGAAAACTAGAAACACTTATGCTGGCCAGAAAAGTGATGGAAAAGATGTTTCAAGGTGTCTAACACCTGGACCCCAGGTGGCGGAGTGGGATACATGCCGAAAGTCCCGGGGAAAAATCTGGATTTGACACAAAGCAGCGTTTTAAGGGCAGAAATCACATTGAATGCTAAATTAGAGGCCTAAAGTGCTTTAAAACGTCTTGCACGTGTATACATCAATCAGGGAGTGTAATTAGAGTACTGCTTCACACTGACACACCAAACTCACGGTGTAACGCACCGCAAACAGCTGTTTGTGTAGTGACGGCCGTGGTGGACTGGTGCGCACCATGGCGAGATTGCTCTTCCTCACTCAGTGATGTCTGGTTAGGTAATGTCTGTCTGCCTTATCAACTTTCGATGGTTCTTTCTCTACCATTGTTAAAGCTTACATCTATTTTTTTTACATTACATTTTTTACTTGCTGTTCAGTACCTGCAACGAGAATCTGTTATGGAGGGCAAGTCTTCCATTGTGACCACTGACCATGGGTAATGTCCGGGGAATCCTTCCTGGTGTGATTCCGGTCCGGAGTTGTAGCCTAACAAATTGCTACCACCACACATCCAGGCAAGGAGGGCAGCAGGCATGGCATGCCCGCCCCGAGGTAGTGACCAAAAATAACAATACAGGACTCAGGAGGACTTTTGAGGCCCTAATGTAATGAATCTACTTTAAATCCTTTAACGAGAATCAGTTATGGAGTGCAAGTCTGATGGTGCCTTCACTGCAATTCACCAGGTTGGTCTCCGGCGAGAATCTGTTATGGAGGTCAAGTCTGCCATTGTGACCACTGACCATGGGTAATGGCCGGGGAATCCTTCCTGGTGTGATTCCGGTCCGGAGTTGTAGCCTAACAAACGGCTACCACCACACATCCAGGAAAGGAGGGCAGCAGGCATGGCATGCCCACCCCGAGGTAGTGACCAAAAATAACAATACAGGACTCAGGAGGACTTTTGAGGCATTAATGTAATGAATCTACTTTAAATCCTTTAACGAGAATCAGTTATGGAGGGCAAGTCTGCCATCCATTCAAGTGAAAGGTATGCACTGACTGCCAGGTATAATACAATGTGCAGTCACAGATGCAATGAAAGGTATGCAGTGACTGCAAACAGCCGTTTGTGTAGTGACGGCCGTGCTGGACTGGTGCGCACCATAACGAGAGTGCAGGTGATGGTGGCTTTACAGCCTATATGGTCGCCCGGCTGATGTAGCTGAATGACAGAAGTGACTGTCCAGCTGATCAAATTTGGTCTGACCACAATGAAGCAACAGCCTTATTATCTTTGGTGTGCCACCCCCATCCGAGACACTCATATAGCCGGCGGTCATTGCTTCATTGTGATACGCAAGCCCCTACACCGCGGCAAGGTAATGATCACGAAGGGGGATGGGCACATGTACATGCCTTTTTTTTTGTTGCAACCGCCCGCAGTGCAGCCAGAAAAATTAGGCAGGCATCTACACGCACCAGAAAAATTAGTATAGCGGCCGCTGCTAGGTATATGCAGTGAGGTGGGTTCACTCAACGCAAAAGGTAGTTAGATGCAGTGAGGTGGGTTCAATGAACACAAAAGGTAGTTAGATGCAGTGAGGTGGGTTCACTGAACACAAAGGTAGGTATATGCAGTGAGGTGGGTTCACTCAACACAAAGGTAGGTATATGCAGTGAGGTGGGTTCACTGAACACAAAGGTAGGTATATGCAGCGATGACATGGGTTACCTAAACACAACAGGTACTAGGTATATGCAGTACTGGGTATTACAATGTGCAGCTCCCTGTCACACACACAGTTAGTCACTGAATGTGCTGGGCTGCTGGCAGTGGCACACACACAGTATGAATTATCAAGGCTGTCTATGCAACACAAGTGTCAGTTTGACACACAGAAGAAAAAAAAATAGATCACACAAACAGGATTAGCTCTGAAAAGAGCTGTTGAGGGGTGCTATTAAATCAATAAGATTCAGCCAGGAGCAAGCTAACAAGCCAAGAGCCTAACTAATCTTTCCCTAGGAGAAAAAATCTGCAGCAGCTCGCCCTATTCTGACTATAACGGACACACAAGTGAGTGTAATGGCCGCCAGAGCCTGCCTTATATAAGGTGGGGAGTGGCTCCAGGGCTGAGTGTAGCCTGATTGGCTACAATGTGCCTGCTGACTGTGATGTAGAGGGTCAAAGTTGACCCTCATAGAGCATTATGGGGTGAATCGAACTTCCGGGAAAGTTCGCCGGCGAAGGCGAACCACCCGAAGTTCGCCTGGAACCGTTCGCCGGCGAACCGTTCGGGCGATCTCTAACCGTGTATCATCCTGATTTAAAACTTCTTGAAATTCCTCTGTGAATGTGAGCATTAAAACTGAATGCAATTCTGTCTGCTTTACTGTAAACTCGCACTTCTCACACAGTAGCATGTACTGTATTTCCATCATGCAGAGGACTGGATCATCATCAGATATGCAGGGTGTACATGAACTCTGGAATTTAGACATCCATGCAGAGCAGGGCGCTGCGGACCAGAAGAGGTGATTTACTTTAACATATGACCACTTTTCTCTCCAAGTTCTGCCGCCCTTCTTATCTTATCTGATTTTATCGCCCTAGCCTAGGCCATGGCCTTTGTGGCCTTCCCAGAAATTCGGCCCTGGTGGCAGTACAGCCTACTTTTATTCTTGGTTGAGCAGAGTTGTCTACTTTCCAGATATAGTAGTAGCAGTAGGGTATTGTACCGTGTTAGCCATTAGTAAAAGCAAGAAGTTTTAAATCAGGATGATACCATTTATTGGCTAACTAAAAATGAATAAAAATAAGCAAGCTTTCAACCTTGCAGCCTTCGTCGGGCTTACATCCTGTTAGTTTGCAGGCTGGTGGTACAGACAGCTATATACATGCAACATATACATGCTTACCTTCTCAATCAATTCTTCTCTACCGTCAACTCCTCCAACACTACACCATCCGGTCATGCGCAGGAACTACCGCAATCTGTATCTGAATACCATGACTGAAGCCTTGCCAACTCTAAGTACTCTGTCATCCTACACTGACCCAGAGGCAGCATCCAGTTACTTATTTAGTGTAGTCTCCTCTGCCATGAATTTAGCTGCCCCACTCACCACCACCCGCCCCCGCCAAACTAACAGGCAGCCCTGGCTCACTGAACAAATCAAACAGCTGAAAAAGCGCTCCAGGGTGGTAGAAAGGTGCTGGAGAAAGAGCACTGCTATAGAGGACTTCCACTACTACAAACAAACTATGCAGGAGCTCAGGGATGCCCTCACCTCTGCTAAGCAGTCTTATTTCTCCTCGCTCATTTCCTCACAGTCCCACAACCCAAAACAATTGTTCAACACCTTTAACTCCCTACTTCGTCCCCCACCTCCTCCCCCTACCACATGTCTGTCAGCTGACGACTTTGCATCATACTTTACAAGCAAGATTGATGCAATACGTAATAGCTTCAACACGCAACCACTTTTACCAGCTCAACCATCACCTGTAGATTCCTTCTGTCCGCCTGCATCCTCGCCCACTACTAACTGCCTTCCCCCCAATCCACAAGACCACTCTCCCACTCTAATATCTTTTACCACACTCACTGAACAGTTTCTTTCCTCACTAATCTCCAAAGCTCATCTCACTACCTGTGCCCTGGACCCCATTCCCTCCAATCTAATCCCCCAGCTTTCCTCCTCCCTTAATCCCGCTCCAACAACTCTATTCAATCTTTCTATCTCCACTGGCACTTTTCCTTCCTTATTCAAACAAGCTATTATCACACCACTTATCAAAAAACCCCTCTCTTGATCCAGCTTCTCTATCCAATTACCGGCCTGTCTCGCTCCTCCCCTTTGCTTCTAAACTGCTGGAACGTCACATCCATTCAGAATCGTCCGCCTTTCTCTCTACCAACTCCTTACTTGACCCCTTTCAATCTGGATTCCGCACACACCATTCCACCGAAACTGTCCTCACGAAAGTTGCTAATGACCTACTGGTAGCTAAATCCAAAGGCCAGTTCTCTATTCTAATACTCCTTCACCTTTCCTCTGCCTTTGACACGGTTGATCATGCTCTGCTTCTGCAGACACTGTCATCTTTAGGAATCAAGGGACAAGCACATTCCTGGATCTCCTCTTATCTCTCTGGACGCTCTTACACTGTGTCCTTCTCTAACACCAATTCCTCCCCATGCCCACTGTCTGTTGGTGTTCCTCAAGGCTCTGTTCTTGGGCCACTTCTTTTCTCAGTCTACACTCATGGCCTGGGACAAATAATTAACTTTTGGCTTCCAGTATCACCTCTATGCGGATGACACCCAAATCTATCTCTCAGCTCCTGATCTGTCATCACTACTATCTAGAGTCCCCGACTGTCTATGTGCCATTTCTGTATTTATGTCCTCCCGCTTCCTCAAACTCAGCATGAGTAAAACGGAAATTGTGATTTTTCCACCATCGCTATCTACACCCCCACCAATTGCAACCATAATGGTATACAACACCCCAATAACCTCAACCTCTAAGGCCCGCTGCTTGGGGGTTATACTTGACTCAGAGCTCTCCTTTAAACCTCACATTGCCTCATTAACCACCACCTGCTATTTCCAGCTCAAAAATATATTCCGTATCTGTCCCTTCCTCACACAAGAGGCCACCAAGATGCTTGTACATGCCTTAATCATCTCCCGCCTAGACTACTGCAACACCCTGCTCTGTGGGCTACCACAAAAAAGGCTAGCACCTCTCCAATCCCTTCTAAATTCAGCGGCCCGCCTCATTCACCTCTCCACACGCTCTTCTGATGCAGTCCCACTGTGCCATTCTCTCCACTGGTTACCTATTACCCTGAAACTCCTGACTCTAACATACAAAGCCCTCCATGAGTTGCCCTGGCCTCTAAGCTGATCACCTCCTCTCATGCTCGCATCCAGGACTTTACACGAGCATCATCTCTTATCTGGAACTCTCTTCCACAGCCTGTACGTCATGCTCCAAACCTGGACATCTTCAAAAGCACTCTTAAAACACACCTTTTCAGACAAGCTTATAACATTTTATAGCCTTTATTTACTTATTTGACACAATGTAATCAGAGGCAAAGGGTCACTGCCTCATCCATCCTCCACCCCCTTATCTATACAATAATACAATACAATACAATAACATTTCTATAGCGCTTTTCTCCCATAGGACTCAAAGCTCTTAGGCTCTCTCAGATTCAGTAATTAGTAGGAAGAAGTATTCACACAACAAAAGTTATATTTCTGCAAATGCCAAACTGAACAGGTGGGTTTTTAGTCTGGATTTAAACACGTCCAGGGATGGAGCTGTCCTGATCTGTTGAGGTAAGAAGTTCCAAAACGTAGGGGCAGCATGACAGAAGGCTCTGGGACCAAAAGTTTCCAAGTGGACTCTGGGTATGACTAGATTATTAGAACCTGTTGATCTGAGAATGCGGGGATTGCTACGCAGCTGCAACATATCTTTCATGTATCTAGGGCCTAAATTATTCAGGGATTTAAATGTCAGTAGGCCGATCTTGTATAGGACCCTCCATTCTATAGGTAGCCAGTGAAGGGAGTGCAGGACTGGCGTTATGTGGCAGTGACGGGGTTGGTTGGTTAGCAGTCTGGCAGCAGTATTCTGTATCAGCTGTAATTCGGTACAAGACCTTTTTTGGAAGGCCAGTGTAGAGATCATTGCAGTAGTCCAGTCTGGATGTGATGAAGGCGTGGACTAAGGTTGGCAGATCTTCTGGGGGTATGAGGTGCTTGATTTTTGCAATGTTCTTCAGGTGAAAATAGGATGATTTCACCACAGCAGAGATTTGAGTTCTGAAGTTTAAATCCCAATCAATTAGAACTCCCAGGCTACGCACATGATCAGAGCTGCGCAGATCCGTGCCTCCTATTCCCAATGGTGAAGACTGCAAGTTAAGTTGTTTTGTTATCATGCTCTGCCCTCCTATCAGAAGGACTTCAGTTTTGTCTGCATTTAGTTTCAGCCAGTTGTCATTCATCCATTGCTGTAGTTCACGTAAGCAGGCGTTTATAGTTAGAGTTGGGTCTGTCACACCAGGCTTGAAGGAAAGGATATAGTTGGGTGTCGTCTGCATAGCAGTGGTATGTCAGGCCATGTTTTTGGATTAGTTTTCCCAGCGGTAACATGTAAATCGTGAAAAGCAGGGGAGAGAGGATTGAGCCCTGGGGCACCCCATACTTAAGTGATACAGGGGTGGACAGGAAGGGCCCCATAGACACTTTGTGGGTTCTGCCACTCAAGAAGGATTGGAACCACTGAAGAACTATGCCATCAATGCCGCAGTATTCCTGTAGCCTGTTTATCAAGATGTCATGGTCAACTGTATCAAAGGCTGCAGAAAGGTCTAGCAGTATGAGGATGGAGCACTCTCCTCTGTCTCTTGCCATGAGCAGGTGGTATCTAATGTGTCCCCCACTACCCACTAGATTGTAAGCTCGCAAGGGCAGGGTCCTCCTCCTAATGTTTAGTATTTTTGTCACAATATTTGTGCTGCTTGAAACTGTTTTACAATTTGTTAGTATATCTATCTTCCCCTTGTCGTCTTATTGTGCTTTGTAAAGCGCTGCAGAATATGTTGGCCAATTATTCAATCTTGCACTGTGAGAGACAAGTCGGCAAGGGTGGGGGGGTTGCCATATGCTTCAGATCCTCCTTGAACATAAGGCCCCTGCCCATAGGCCCCACTGAAACCTTTGAATGTATTGCAGCTCAACTGTCAGCAGAAGTAAACATCAACATATTGCTCATATACCGCCCCCCAAAAAATGGTCCAGCCTTTCTTAAGGAAATATCTGAACTCTTATCCTGCGTAACAGTGGAACACCCTAGATGGATCATCCTGGGAGACTTCAATGCATGGGTGGATGATCACGACTCCCAGCTAGGAAGTGAACTACTTCTCATAATGAATGAACTGGGTTTCTCTCAGGCTATCAACCTCCCCACCCATACGAAAGGGCACACCCTGGATCTTATATTTCATTCCGGACTTTTAATATCACACATGGATATAAACCCAGTGGTATGGTCAGACCACCACACCATCCACTTCTCTCTGACAGCACCAGCGATAAAACACAGAGGGAAAGAACTCATAAAATACCGTTCACTGAAAGATGTCTCACCCCAGCACGTTCAGAATATCCTCAACTTCGACGCATTAACCAATCATTGCGCAGACCCAGACTCCATGGTCCTGATTTACAACCATGCAGTGTCATCTGCCTATGACGCCCTCGCTCCAGTTCGCATCAAACGATCTACACCACTTCACCATGCACGGTGGTTTGACAGCTCACTAAAGGACCTAAAGAAAGAAGTGCGCAGACTAGAAAGGAAGTGGCGAAAATCTCAGAATTCAAAAGATAAACACACCCTTGTCTCTCACCGGGAAAGCTACCAAAATGCGATCACCAAGAAAAAATCCTCCTACCTATCACAGGAGATCGCAAAGGCCGCCAACAGACCAGCCCAACTATTCCGCACAGTTGATAGACTATGTAATCCATCCTGTCTAAAACCCACTATAACTCCCTCAAAGGAGCTATGTGAGAAATTTGCCTGCTACTTTGCTGACAAAGTATCTTCTATTCGGTCTCTCATTCAGTCCACAGCACCCAAGACTCATGCAACTAATGGAAATAGCTGCAAAAACAACCTAACACCCTGGACTGATTTCAAAAGTATTAGTGAGGAAGAGATCTCAGACACCCTCTGTCGTCTCCACCAGACAACCTGCGACCTGGACCCTGGACCAACTAAACATATGCTGAAATGCCCTGACCTGCTTGGTCCAGCATTTCACAAAATAGTAAATTGCTCTCTGCAAGCAGGGAGGTTTCCTACCTCTCTAAAAGAAGGAATCATCAAGCCCCGTCTCAAAAAACCTTCCATGGATCCAGATGCTATGAGCAGCTACAGACCTGTCTCCAACCTCCCCTTCTTAGGTAAAGTTATTGAAAAGGCTGTCTATCTGCAACTTGAAACCAGGCTGTCAGTAAACAACATCCTGGACCCTCTACAATCTGGCTTTAAGAAACACCACAGCTGTGAAACAGCCCTCATCCAAGTCTGCAACGATCTGCTCATGGCAAGGGACAGAGGGGAATGCTCCATCCTAATCCTGTTGGATCTCTCAGCTGCTTTTGATACAGTTGACCATGAAATCCTGCTTAACAGACTGCAGGAGTACTGTGGCATCAGTGGATCAGTCCTCCAGTGGTTCAGATCATTCCTGACTGACAGAACACAGAGAGTATCCCTAGGACCTATAATGTCCAAACCTGCACCTCTACAATTCGGAGTGCCACAAGGATCAATCCTATCCCCTCTGCTGTTTGCAATCTACATGTTGCCACTCGGTACACTTATCCAACGACATGGCCTGACGTACCACTGCTACGCCGATGACACACAGCTATACCTGTCCTTCAAACCTGGTGGAACAGACCCTACCCCAAAAATAAACTCTTGCTTAGCTGAGCTTCAGGCATGGATGAATGATAACTGGTTGAAACTGAATGCTGACAAAACTGAGGTCCTGTTTGTCCAAAGCCAGTGCTCGCCATCAAAACAGCTCTATCCTAAAGCAACACCAATCAGGATTGGGAATTCAGACATAAACAGCTCCAACCTTGTGCGCAGCCTTGGCGTACTAATCGATGGGGAATTGAGTTTCAGAAACCAAATTTCATCTGTAGTTAAATCTTCCTTCTTTCATCTGAAGAACATTGCAAAGATTAAACATCTGATTCCCCCAGAGGATCTTCAAACCCTAGTCCACGCCTTCATCACATCACGGCTGGACTACTGCAATGCCCTTTATGCTGGCCTCCCCAAAAAAGACTTGCGTCGCCTGCAATTAGTGCAGAATGCTGCTGCCAGATTGCTAACAAACCAGCCTCGCCACTGTCACATTACACCGATCCTTCGCTCACTGCACTGGCTACCAGTAGAATGGAGAATACTCTTCAAGATTGGACTGCTGACATTCAAATCCCTGCACAATCTGGGCCCTGGATACATGAAGGACTTGCTGAAGCTGCACCACACCTCTCACAACCTCAGATCAGCAAGTTCTATAAACTTGGTCACTCCCAGAGTGCACCTCAAAAAATCTGGAGACAGAGCCTTCTGTCATGCTGCCCCTACTCTTTGGAACTCCCTACCACACCCAGTAAAGACAGCACCATCCCTGGAGCTATTCAAATCCAGACTGAAAAGCCACCTGTTTAGCCTGGCATTTCCAGATTTATAAAATTCTTCCCCTGTACCACGATGGTCGGAGCCATGCGCTTTGAGTCCCACGGGAGAAAAGCGCTTTACAAATGTTATTTGTTGTTGTTGTTGTTGTTATATAAATAAAAAATAATAATAATAACATCAAAAGGGAAAACAGATTTTTTTTCAAGCATAAATATATGTCATTGAGATGCCTTAAAAACAGAACATCTTAATGGGATGAGAGGTTGTTAGCTGAGATAAGGATCCTTGTTTACTCCCTGCTCACAGACCTGGGAGTTGGACTGACACAGAGGTATCGTAAATTCTGAGTTCACAAGTTCAGCTGTATAGGCTGAGAAAGAGTTTTTAAATATCATCAGCCTCATACCAATATAAAAAGTTTTTGTCCTTATTCAAGCCCTTGTCCACAGCTTTGAACAAATTTATACATTTTGTTTCTACTATTAATCGATTGTTTGACGTTTTGAAGCCACCCTTCAGGGCAGTGACACGAAGAACATACATGCTGTGTATGTTGGACTGAAAGTGTGTAGGAACTGGTAGTTCAGATTTGGTATCGTTAATAGATTGCCTGTGTCCATTCATACGTTTGCGCAGAGTTTGTCCAGTTTCTCCCACATACATAGCATTGGGGCATTTAGCACACATTATTATTTAGTATTTATACAGCACTGACATATTACGCAGCGCTGTACAGTGTATATATATATATATATATATATATATATATATATATATATATATATATATATATATATATATTGTCTTGTCACTAACTGTCCCTCAAAGGAGCTCACAATCTAATCCCTACCATTGCCATATGTCTATATTATGTAGTGTAAGTACTGTAGTCTAGGGCCAATTTTTTAGGGGGAGCCAATTAACTTATCCATATGTTTTTGGAATGTGGGAGGAAAGCGGAGTGCCCGGAGGAAACCCACGCAGACACGGAAAGAACATACAAACTCTTTGCAGATAGTGCCCTGGCTGGGATTTGAATCAGGGACCCAGCGCTGCAAGGCGAGAGAGCTAACCACTACGCCACCGATCAGATATACCAGATTGGTGGAACCACAGGAAAATGTGCCTTGTACTCTGCCATAAGAGGACTGTAACCTTGTTTAATGAAAATGTTCTTAAGGCGATTCAGGTGCTTGTCTCTGTCCATCCTGTCAGAACAAATCCGGTTGTACCTTATAGCTTGCTTGGCTGTAAATTATAGAGTTCTTAATGTGCTTGGGATGAAAACTGTCATATCTTAGGTATGTGGGACGGTCTGTAGGTTTGCGATACACAGGCGTTTGTAGGTTGTCACCCCTGATGTATATGGTGGTGTCCAGAAAGTTATCTCTCTGTGTGAGAGTAGGTAAGTTTCAATTTGATTGTAGGATGGAAGGTATTGAAGTTCCTGTGGAACTGGAGAAGATCATCCTCACTTGCGGACCAGATGATTAAAATATCATCAATAAAGCGGAAGTAGGCTATGGGTTTTATGTGACATGCATTGAGGTATTCCTCTTCGATTTTGGCCATGAAGAGATTTGCATACTGTGGTGCAAATCGTGAACCCATTACCACATACAGATACAGATACAGGGGCTTGCTTAGAAACAGAGAAAATTATTTTCAAAGCTAATGGATGTAAAAACACTTTAATTTTATTATTACTATTGGTTTATAAAGCACCAACATATTCTGTGGTGCTGTATAAAGAAAGAAACAAACAAGGGGCACAAAATAATACAGACAAAGGTAAACACCAATATACGAAATACAGAGTTGGTACAGAATTTGTACAAAATACAGAATTGGTAATTACAGTGACAAAATGAATATGAATAAATGGGTAAGGCCCCGTTCACACTTGCGTTTTGGCAAGTAAGCGGACCGGATCCTGATCGGATCAGGACCTGATCCTGATCAGAACCGTACGGTTCCGATCCGGATCCGATCCGGATCCGGTCCATTGTATCAGGCATGCATCAGGCTGCCATCCGGATCCATGGGCAAAAAATAGTTAAATTTAAATGAGAAAATGTTGGGGTCAGCAGAAGGTGCACCTGGTGCACCTGTAGAATCAGGTTCCTCCGCTGTAGGCCTCACCTCCACCTCCGACATTCTGCCAAACAGCTCCAGCACGTCTGTCACTGCTGCTCCACTCCAGACATGCTTGGCCCATGTGTCCCCATTCGAAATGGCCGCTTGGATACGCATAGGAAGTGGGGTAGAACGTCAGGTTTTTGTAGGCAGTGTGTTCTGTGCCTTCCTTTTCCCATTGGTTTCTGTGTTCCGGATGGTGCTGTCAGGCTCAGGTCCGGCTCCGGTCCGGGTGCGTGGGCCGGAGATCCGGACCCAAAAAATAGCGCATGTTGGAAAAGTGTCCGGAGTCCGGATCCGGTCCGGCACCGTACTGTACGGAACGGACACGTGTGAACGTCCGCATAGCCTTTGCATTGCTATGCGGAACGTACGTTCCGTTTGTACAGTATACGGTCCGGATCAGATCAGGAATATCCGGACAGGGAACGCTAATGTGAACCGGGCCTAACAAATTCCAAGACACAAATGGGTGAGAGAGAATCAGAATCATTTATTTCCCCAAGTACAAAAGGGAGGTTGTACCCGGAACTAGTTTGGCTCATACAGGTTATTGAAGGAGGGATGGGGGGATATGGATGGTGAAAGTAAGGGGGAAAAATGTCCGAAAGCCAAGAGCCGAGGCTAGCCCCGCCCCCAGCTAGTGGCGTACTCCCGGTTGGGCAGGAATTACATCACTGGTATTTCCGTCAGTCTGTGCATGCACGCCAACCATGCTCCCGTCATGCACATTTACGGTGTCGCCCATTAACTTGCATTACTGAATAATACTTCATCATGCAATAATACGGGTCATGCAGTAATGCACTGCAGCCTTTGCGTTGATATTGTGGCGATTTGAATACTTCTGGCTCACCACGTCGCATCATGTGAACCCTGCAAGTCTCGATAGACTTGCATGACCCTTGCACGGGGATGAGGCAGGGAAGAGAAATGCTGTGCAACGCAGCGTGCTAGTGTCCAAGTGGCCAAACTCATTTGCAGCTAGCCAAAAACTGATACTAATAATTTGGTGATACAGCTAAACAATCTAGCAGTGAGAAAATAGTTTTAGATGGAGTCCTATTTTACAAGCAACATTTTAAAGCCATTTCTTTTCTTCAGCAACTCCAAAATATTTATTGGATCATCACATTCAGGCTTCTGTTACACTGTAAATCGCAATTGCAAATTCCGATTTGCGATTTTCACTGGATGCTAGCAATACGAGAAGAAAAATGCAGCATGCGGGATTTTTTTCCATCGCGTCAAAAATCGGAATCACATGTAAAATGGCATCAAAATCAGAAATCAGAATCGCATGTAGTGTAAAAGAGCCCCAAGGCTGATCACAAGTATAATTCTACCTATGGCTCCCCCTGTATTCTCCTGCTGAAGGAACTGATCGGTCTGGCAGGTTTATGAAAAGGTGACAATCCCAGCAGCACTAACAATTACACTAACAAATACAACATCTTGGCTATTGTCAACCCAAACAATACACTAGGACCTTTATGTATACTATTCTATGGCATCCCAGCACATAGTTAAAATATGCTAATGACTTTTGAAGAAACAAATTTTGAACACATACTGTAAGGGAACGCGGAAAAGCCGCCGCGTGTACTGACAGCAAGGCGGCTGATTCCGCGTCCAGCGCGGCGGTTTGCACGCAGCAGCGTGGGTCTGGTGTGGCTGGGTCTGTTAGTTCACACAGATTCAGGAATACCCCCGCGCGCGCTGAGAGGCAGAACCTTTATGACAAGCCAAGGAGGGATCAGCTGACCAAGCGGGTCAGCTGACCTCAGAACAAGTGACTATTGGTCAATCAATCATGGGTGGCGCCGGAGAGCGCTGCTCTATATATAGTTACTTCTGCTCAGTCTCAAGTTGTCTGCCGTTGCGAACACTACGTGGAAGCACTCAGACCTTAGTCAGATCCTACAGTGTGTTTGAACCAGGAGGACCTGGGAATTCACACTGAGCCAGATTACTTCTGTTTATTATTGTGTTATTATTCAGACTAGTTCCAGGGTGTCGAGGCCACGGACCTCACATCCAAGATTAGGGAACTTGTGTTATCTTTGTGCTATTACTCCAGACTAGTTCCAGGGTGTAGAGACCACGGACCTCACACCCAAGACTAGGAATTGTTTGATATCTGTTATGACCTACTGCTTTCCTGGCTATCCCTCTGCTCTCTGATTCGGTACCTACACTTATCTGAATATCTGTTGCCAACCCTGCCTGCCTTGGATACCGAATCAGCCTACTGTCTCTGTACCTTATCTGTCTGTGTGTTGCCGACCTGGCTTGCCCGACCTCGAGAGCTATCTCTCTCTTTTTAGAGATAGTCTCCTGACCTGCTAGTGAGATCCACCTTCAAGTGTCACTCACTCACAGGTCCCTCCTACCTTCAACCTGGGACTCCACCCCTTTGGAGGTCTCAGGCTGCTGGAAGGCTTTTGTACTTCTCAAAGGGCAGTATCGCCCATACTGCAAGAGACCACCTGCTCCTCGGGTGGTCTTACTCAAAGTCCTTACTGTTGCACCAAACACTCACATTATAAAGGTGTCCAGAGGTTAGTTATACTTAGATTATCGGTGATTCTGCAGATCATCAATAATCAGGTATAATCTGTATTCTTGGTGATACTGCAGATCACCAATAATCAGATTCTCTCTGTGTGCTGACACCGATCTTTACACATACAAACTAGGGAGAAACTAGGGTGGGGCAACTTGTAACAGAAAGAGATGTGTAATCCATTTTCTGCTGATTAATAATGCCACTTCTGTAGGTCAAGGAGTTGAATGCGCTCTATATGTAACTGCACAAGTCATCATCATGTGACTGATAAAATGAACAATGAGGCCATTTTGGGAATTATGGGGAACACTATTCATTGATCGTATGATGGAGACTTGGAAGCTCTGATACTGGCATGAATTCAGTTATTTAAAAAAAAAAAGTTGTGTGAGAGTTTCAGGAGTTGAATCCTAAAGTATATCTGTGAAGTATGGTCCAGTGTTAGACAAGGAGCAGAAATGCATCATCAGATCAACAAAAGTTGATCCCAAACTGTCCTGATCCAGTTCTTTATAATGCCTGAAGAAGAAACTTAACATTTTGTAAGCTTGCAATAAATCCTGTGCGGTTAATCATTATAAAGGTATTACCGGAATCAACATTTGTTGGATCGATGTCTGCAAAGTATGTGCAATGAAAGCACCTATCCTGCCTTAGCTGTGGGGTTGTATGTCCTATCACATGTGTGATGGAGAGAACCAATCTTTCTTTAGCTTTGGGGTTTGTATGATCTAACATGTGTGCTATCAAGAGGACAAATCTTGCCTTAGCTGTAGGGTTGTATATCGTGACATGTGTGATGAGAGGCAACAACACAACAGAAGGAATAAAAAGCACAGATATTTGTAGCTGTGCCACCAGTCCTAGGCATGGTACATCTCCTGTGGTAAGTTCCAGAACGTTACCAAAGATTTTAGCGATCTTTTAAAGCACATCATAAGACAGGAAATAAATATTTCTCAAATTAACAATAATACATGACATAACCCTAAGGCTAACTTAATTTGACAACCTAATTTAATAGCTATTTGTCTCTACGCCTCTATGCTATGTATCCATGTGGTTTAGGAATCAAAACTTAAAAAATTGTGAAGCCTCCTTACACTTTCAGTTACAACACAGTAATGTGCCTAGTTTGAGTCTCAAGGTAAATCGGTCAGGCAAACAATACATTTGTCTCAGATTGGGGAACATTTGTCACAGTCAGCTGTTTAGAAACCATAGAGATGTATAAAAACTACTGCAATCCTGCAATAAGTCAGAAACAACTTGACTTGCACAACATATATGAGCCTGATCCTGACACAGCCTCTGATGAAAAATTCCTTCCACTGGCTTTCCATTATACACATCCCTGTATGGTAAGCAGAGCTATGCAAATTCAGTCATGGCGAGCATTGAAGCTGTAATAATCCCCCTCCCCCACACACCTGTATAATCCATATGTGGACAGATGAGGGCCTTGAGCTCAACCATTTCATAAACAGGATTCCGTTTTATTCCCCACACAACCATAATTTAATGCTATTTTTTATCCTCATAAATTATTTTCTCCTTGAGCAAAGGAGTGGATGGTGAAAATATATTAAATGCAAGATTATTGCTTCGATCAATGTGGCGTTGCTCAGGCTAATGAAAGCAAAGTTCTGGTGTCAGATTCTGCATACTAACTTTTATTTTTATGGAAAGAATATGTGTGCAGGCCTTTCAGATGCAATACTGGAAGCGCTACCGATCTTAGGCAAAGGTAAATATTATTTAAATGCAAATGGATTATTTCCTTTGTCCTCATTTTACACTGTAATAGACACACATATTTTTTTCTCAACATTCTGAGAATATATGGTATAGATTTGGCACATCTGTATTCAAAGTCTTACATGAGGTTTGCAAGGGGCATATTTTCCACACATTCCCATTCATTTTAGTTTTATCTTCCTCCCTGAAAATCGGGTGAGATGTCTAAAATTAATAAGGACAGTGGAATAAGTTAAAATTCTGTCCCCACTCACACACACCTTTACTTTAAAGCCAACCTGAAGTACGGTAATATTAATAGAGACTCTGGTAAAGCTTATTAAGCAAACCTACTTAAATGAAAGCGATTTCAAATGGTGCTGAATTGAACACCAAAGAGTCCTAATATTTAGCTATCCAGTCACACTCCTTCACCTGCACGGCCTCTAAATAACTGCAGATGCCGAACCACAGTCATGTGAACGAAATAAGTATAATTATTGGACTTCCATGTAAATAATGGGAGCATGTTACTCCCATTATTTACAGTAAAAAAAAGTGCAGCAGGACGATTTACAAGAGGGCAGGAAAAGGGAACATTTTAGAAGCCCACATATAAAAAGGGGATCATCACACACTGCAGTTACTTTACTATAAGTATAAGTAGCTGCATAGCATTTGTCCCTCAACTGTTCAATGTCCCTTTATCTTTTTTTCTGTGTTTTCCAGTGCCTTGTGATAATTATACACGTGTGTTTGTGGCAGAATTCACATGCCAGAGCTCAGAGTGAATGTCATGGGATATGAATAGTTTGATAATAATAATAATAATAATACCTTTTTTTGTATAGCGCTTTTCTCCTGTCGGACTCAAAGCGCTTGCGAGGCAGCCACTAGAGCGCACTCAGTAGGCAGTAGCAGTGTTAGGGAGTCTCGCCCAAAGGGCTCCTTACTGAATTACTGGCTTATTGAACAGGAAGAGCCGAGATTTGAACCCAGGTCTCCTGTGTCAGAGGCAGAGCCCTTAACCAGTACACCATCCAGCCACTACATCCAGCCATAATGAGAGAAAACAGGGGGTACAAACAGATGTAGATCATACTGGAAACCTAAGATGATGGTTACATTCTCTCTCAAATAATCTGGTTAGATAAGTGTTGTTCCTCTGTAAGAAGGGACATCACGAATGCAGGAGAGAACATTTCTTTTACCATGTTCCAGAAACATATTGTCCAATAGAGTTACTGCAGGCTCTGCACCTGTCTATCTGTGGGCTATATATGTTTTGACCACACGTCTGGGTTGATCAAAACTTTTGTCATGAAGTATGTAATCTAATTTATTTTTTAGTAGCGTAGTTTGTGTTACTGTAGTAATGGTAGCAATACTCCTGTACTGTGGGTTGCACTAATTGCGTAACACACGTTACACTGCTGATGGTAGTAGGGGTAAAATTCCTGTGCGCTGCCTGCGCACAACAATATTACCGGGAGTTAGTGCATCAACACCAAGGAGAGATAATTAATGGGATAAACAGAGAATTCATGTGATCGCGTTTGTGAATGAACCCCACTGTGTACAGTATGGGACTGTAAGTTGCAGATGAGCCATTGTATCTTACTCTGGACTTGTGAGCATGTGCTATTATTGCCACTCATATATATTGGGTTTGGAGGACAGGAGATTACTGCTGCTCAAGGCCAGGAGACCCCTCACATTTTTAAATCTATGGGGCCTCATGTTTTGTAATTACACTTTTATGTGACACACCATTTTTTTAAAGCATTAATAAACCAAATACAGTATACTGCATTACTGTGCAAGCCGTATTGTGAATATATACAAACATTTATACCATCACTAAAATTGTAAATATAGTGTAACTTGCATGGCACTATGTAGTATTACCCAACATAATATAACAATTGCCATTCAGGGAAATGCATTCTGGAATGAAAGAGAAACTTGTGATGAAGGGTAAACATATGACTCACCATCTGGAGGTCTCTGCTGCTGAACTTCTATATGGACGGTCTGCAGTTTGGGCTCAGGTTGATAGTGAGGCACAGTTGATGATGGTAGGGAGTTTTCCATCTGTTTTACTAGGGGGACTTCTGGGGATTTTGGCATCTGGATCTCAATTCGTTTAGCATTGGATTCTTCTGTTCTTCTCTGGACCATTTCAGGAATTTTAGAACTTGGCACATCTCCACGGAGCTCATGAGGCTTTCCCAAACTTATCTCTGCTCTTCTTGGACTGGGCTCTGGAGGTTTATGTCCTGGCAGTTCAGCTCTCTTCAGACCAAATCGGGATACTGCTGGGACAGAATTTTCAACCTGCTTGGATGAGATGTCAATGGAGATCTCTGTTCGCCTTGACATGGGTTCTGGATGTCGAGATCCTGCTAACTCAATTCGCCTTAAAGATGATTTTGGAGATCTCTGTCCTCCAGAGTCTGCATGTCTCAGGAGTGGTTCTGCATTTCTAGGGCTTTGATCTTGAAATTTCTGGGCGGCGGAGCCTGCACCTCTTAGGAGTGGATTTGGAGCTCGGCGGGGCTGGACAGAGGGATGCGAAGATTGATCAACCTCCTCAACCTCAAACGACCTCTTCAATGCTAAAAGAAAGAGAACTCACTTTTAGATTTTTTACACTCTACTCAAATGATGCCTTACCAATAGGTTTTAACTTTATAGCACAGTATTTTTACCAACACATGGAACCAAAAGCGCAACAATGTTTTTATATTGTATGGGAGTTGACATGCTGAATTATTCTGCAAAGTGTTGGATAAAGTGTGAATGCACCCTTAATCCTTCTACTGAGACCTGTACTATTCTAAATCTAGAAAAAGATTGCGGGACACAATACTATTCTCCTTCATTGCAATCCTAAAGCGGATCCTAAGGCATATTGAGTGCATTTATTTTATGGAGATGGATATGTCAGACATCTTACTACAGGCAGTAGTGGGGTTTTCTATTATGGGATCCAAAGCAGTTCACTGATTTACCATATTTATAATTAGTTCCTTGCAAGGAAATTAGTGTTTGCTCAATTTTGTCCAGTTCTGTTTTATTATACTGGCTTCAATTCACAACATGACAGTAGTAAAAGGCATCTCTGATATCCTTTTATATGTTCATGTTTGTTCTACTCTCTCTGAATAATGTCTATTAGTCTTTATTAACATTTTACTTCATGGACAGAGTTGAACTTCCAAGAAATATTTCCCCTCTAGCTCCTCTGCATCTTTTGACAGGAACCTAAAGGGTTAAATGTCTGAAGGGCTGCAGGGGAAATCTGTTTTGTACCAGCTCCCTATCCTCTGCTGCCTAGGGGGTAGAGAAGCTTTAGCCTCCCTAGTAGGTATTGGAGCCTGTTAGAGGGACTTGCAGGAGAGGGAGAATGTACCTATTCGCTCTCTGCTTCTGTCAGTCATGGGCTATCCTTCTCTGCTGCAGTCAGACATGAGCACACTTTCTGACACATCAGAACTGGCAGCGATTACCAAACATGTTACTGGGCTTTACCACATGTTCTAATCTCTATGAATTGACATTTACTGACATGTGTTAAGGTATTTACCACACAAGTCGGTAATTTACCTCACTGGTCTGTAATTTCTGCTTGCCATACAGTAACAGCCTTTATTAATTAACATTTTCCTAAATGATCGGTAAAATCAGCTGTTTTTTGCATTACCGAATGCAGTAATGCTTTGTGAATTGAAGCCGCTGTGTTATTTATTTCCTCAATGGACCTATATCAACATATTATGCAGTGTTTACATGTTTAATTGAACAATTTACCCCACTCACTGTCCCCACTAATGGAGCCCAGGGTTTCCATAATTTGCTGCTTTCCCCTGCACTGGAACTGGGAATGCAGGAGAGTCCATGTGAGGTGCTCTTCTGGACAAGGGGATTAGTCGAGGTTATGACCTCTACAACCCCTGAAATAGGGACCTCATAGGATCCTGGGTAACTCCCGATACTGCTTCACTGCTTGGAATCCTGGGCAACAAGCCAGCTATCCCCTATGGAAGCACTGCACAGGTGAAACCAACATAATAGGTATATGACTGGCGTGGTAAAACCCTGTACGTTATACTTGCAATAAATACTCGGTAGTAATAGCTAGACAAAATGTTGCCAACATAAATTGATTAGCAGCATATTGTAAATTATATATTAAATTCTGTGAACTTTTGCGGCTTTCCGTACAAAGGGCACAATCTGTTGCCTTGAATAGTTTTTTTCTGTTAATTATTCTCATAGTTATTTAAAAACTTGTTCTGCCCTGATAAATCTCCTAACAGGGACATCATGCTTGCCTCTTGCACATGCCCTCCTGAAAACAAAACTGTATAACCTTATTAAATCTGCAGGTTTTGCTTCCTCCTTCTCAGTTCTGTATCAAAGTGGAACCTGTAAGCTAAAACAACAGAGTGCAAAGGGTTAATTTAGAATGCTTTTAGTAAGGTAACCCTCCAGTGACCAGGCTATTGCAGCCTTAACAGCTCACTGCAGAACCATAATAGGTAGCACACAAATGAACCCCCCTCCTTTTTCTGCCCACCAACAGAGATTTCTGTTGGTGGGCACTAATCGCTGCTGCAAGCAGTATTATATTTTTTATTTTTATTTCTTTAATAAAATTGGCTTTTTTTCCCCTCCCTCTTCCCTCCCTCACCCCGCTCACGATCCAATCAGCAGGATCGTCTCTCACAAGCATCGGCCTATGCGAGCGATCCTTTGTCTTCCCCTTCCAGGAATAGCCGAGCTAGTAAAGTGCTGCATTAGTTCACAGCGCTGTTTTTTTTCAGTCTGCTAGCGGTGATCACTGCTGGCAGACTGTTGACGCAGAAGCAGGGATGCATACAAATCGGCTTGCGCGCTCCCCACTAGTCTCCGCCCACCGCTCTTTATTTTTTTCCAGAATTTTTTTTCATACAAATAGAGATCAAAAAGTGAAAAAATGAAATAATAAATACATTGTTTCGACATTATCTTTTTACATTCAAATCCTAATAATCTTGTCCCATATAAGATTAGTAAGGGCTGGTTCACACGGACGTCTGCCCGGCTTTCTGTGGCGTCGCGTTTGGTGGCTTTGCGCCGGCTACGCGTTTGGGCTTTCAGCAGCCTTCACGTAGCTTTCAGATGTGGTAGGCGTTTTTCTTCCCCTAGAGGAACATTACCTGTGGCGGTTAACTGTCCCAGGACGCTACATGTAGCGTCCAGGGTCGCCTTGAACGCCAGGGAAAATCGGGACCCGAACGCCGCGTTCGCGTAAATGCCTGTAAAAGCCTGGTACAAACGCTCCCATTCACTTGAATGGTGAGACAGAGGCGCTATTCGTGCTACTGACGAGCTACTGTTTGGTCCCCTATCTTATTGCCTGATTAAGCGGGCTGTGTCTGCGAAACGCGTTGCATCTTTTGGGGTACCAATAATAAATGTATTTGTTTAATTCAGACAGTATTTTGAGTCTGCTTTCCGGAGGTAAGTCCACCACTGCCTCCCAGCAAATTTAAAAAATGTTTTATTACCTTTTATCCTGCTGGCGACTCTGTTCTCTTACAATAATACTGTGTCCACCCCTGGTGGAGGGGTGACCTACCCCTACTTTTCTGATGTACAGAGAGCGACATCTTAATCCTGAGTGAGGACAGGTCTAATCTCCTCACCTGCATCTAGAGTGGTTGCCTTAGAGGTAACCCATGTTTGTGAGTATATTCATCTCACACTTACATTTATCTATGGTTTCCAATATATACTACACTATATTGGGCTCTCTATGTTTCTTATTTATTTATTACATGGTGACATTTTTACTGTGGGCAGGTGATGTAGCTGCTGCATGATTTTTTGGCAGTTGGAAACAGCTGTAAACAGCTATTTCCCACAATGCAGCAAGGTTCACAGACAGGAAACTGCCAAGAGTACGTACTTTTCTTGTTTCTTGTGGGAGGGGTTTCACCGCAATATCAGCCATACAGCGCCCCCTGACGATCTGTTTGTGAAAAGGAATAGATTTCTCATGTAAAAAATTTTTGGTCGGAGTTTCTCTTTAGGCAGTACCAGTTACTTCCTGGTTTCATGGAAGCACATACAGGGTTAACCATCCAGTGTTTACATATAGCCTGTCTGAACAGCACACCATGGCACAGATCAGACAGAGGTGACAACTCATATTGCAATGATTTACTACTAGCAGATAAGGGAGAATTAGCCCGTTTTCTCTAAATACACAGGTTGGGTTTTTATGTGTTTTACTTTTCTCCTGTGGAAAAGTTTAGATCGTCTTTAAGGTGTATAGATGCTGATTGCTGTCACTGCACTGTCCAGTGCACAAGTGGCCATGATCTGTGCCTGTGGCTCTTCTGTCATGCCATACAGTGGAATAAAATGTTACCTCTGAACATGGCACAAAGTAAAGATGATTAGTAAGCATTTTTCCAGAACCGAGTGGAATTGACTAGATAAATGAACAGTAGTTGGTTGTCTGGCCTGGGTATTGCAGCAATTTTTCTACAGAAGTGATTGAATAAAACTTGTTTTTGATTGGAAGTAGCTATGGCAGCTATATAAGCAGCAAAATCTTTTGAGATTTTAGAGTAAATCTAATTCTCTGCCAGTTTTCACATGTGTCTAATGCTGGGGATACACAGTTCATTTTGAACCGTGTATTGAGCCGCACGATAGATTGCGGCGTGTCCCCGCTCGTCCCTGGGCACGGCCGGATCGATTCCCGCTCTTCCCCGTTGGCAGTTCTTTATCTTCTCTTCGTTTCTGACCATTGTCCTGCCCGCGGTAGACAGGTCGGAAATTATCAGCACTGCCATCAGCGCTCGATTACACGGTTCAAAACGAACCGTGTATTGCCATCATAACATATGACCACTTTCTCCTTCTTCCTTTGTAAAAGTCATGTGAATTTTCACAATTCACATGCAAAGTTATTGAATCATTGTGCCCGATTTGGACAGGTTTTAGTGGAAATGAGCCCTAAAGCAAGAGATAAAGGAACATGGCCTACACTGTGAACTAATCCAGTTACCAAGTCGAAGGGAAGAGGTTCAGAGTGGGGAGAATAGGCCACTGCAACCTCAATGACTACTATAGCCCCTTACACACGCCTGGGAGTTCTGGTTCACCATGATCTTGCTGGGTACTCCAAACGGGGAACAGAGGCGCCAGCAGGGTAAAAGTTGATAAAACCTTTAAAATTTGCTTGGAGGAAGCGATGGACTTACCTCCATAAAGCAGACACGAAAGTTTGTCTGTATAATAGTAATCACATTTATTTTATAGTACCCCAAAAGTGCAACACGTTTCGCTGGCCACGCCCGCTTCATCAGGCAATAAATGTGGGGACAAACAGAATTTCAGCAGTAGCGCCTCAGTGCTGGGTACTCCGTACTTCATTCACATCTGGCACATGCCACTTAAAGTGGATCTGAGGTGAACTTTTACACATTGCATAATAGTGTTCCTTTCCTATTGTTTATAGGGCATTCCACAAGCCAAATACTTTTTTTATTTTTGTTTTAATACTCTAATTCCCTATAAACTAAAAAAGCCACACCCACAGGTTTTCAGAGAGCCTTGGCAGTAGCAAGGGCTCATGGGAGCTCAGTCTGGGCAGGAGGAGGAGTAGGTGTTACTAGCCATTGATTTCAGAGGCAGAGGGGAGGAGGGAGGAGGAGAGGGGATTAGGCTGATGGCTCAAGATACAGATAAGCCTGCCTCTGTGTAATGTTTACAAACAACATGGCTGCTGTCATTGTATCACAGGAATAAATAATCATATTCTATTAAAACTGTTTGCAGCTAGATTTGCTGTGTAAACCATCTGAACTTTAGATAAGATATATAGACAAGTTACTTGTTATAGTTAGTTTTTCATCTCGGATCCGCTTTAATAGCGCTATATGAGATCTAAAGTAGCAAGAAAAAGTATGGGAACCATTTGGAATTACTGTATATGGATTTCTACACAGTGGTCATAAAATGTGATCTGATCTTTAATTAAGTCACAACAATAGACAATCACAGTCTGCTTAAACTAATACCACACAAATAAAGACAAGACATCAAGACATTTTGCAGGAGAACTTAAGGCCATCTGTCCACCAGCTGAAGCTCAGCAGAAGATGAGTGTTGCAACAGGACAATGACCCAAAGCATAGATGTAAATCAAAAACAGAATGGCTTAAACAGAAGAAAATACTCCTTCTGGAGTGGCCCAGCCAGAGTCCTGACCTCAACCCGATTGAGATGCTGTGGCATGACCTCAAGAAAGTGATTTACACCAGATATCCCAACAATATTGCTGAACTGAAACAGTTCTGTAAAGAGGAATTGTCAAGAATTACTCTTTACCATTGTGCACGCCTGATCTGCAACTACAGGAAAGGTTTGGTTGAAGTTATTAGTGCCGAAGGAGGTTCAACTAGTTATTAAATCGAAGGGTTCACATACTTTTTCCACCTGCACTGTGAATGTTTACATGGTGTGTTCAATAAAAACATGAAAACATTTACTTATTTGTTTGGTATTAGTTTAAGCAGACTGTGATTGTCTATTGTGACTTAGATGAAGATCAGATCACATTATATGACCAATTTGTGCAGAAATCTATATAATTCCAAAGGGTTCACATACTTTTTCTTGCTACTGTATATAAATTGATAATTTCACAGTTCACTTAAGAATGGGCAGCTCGCCCTACAAATTATAGTTCTATGTAGCGGAGTTCTTGTAAACTATTGCAATACAGTAAATGAGGAAATGTCTCCTGAACAAGTGTTTTCATTTTGTACACAAGGGGTCATGTGACCCCTTCTCCCACATGTCTGATGCAAGGGTAGGTGTCAGGGTTCTTGTGAACCGTCAGGGTTCTGTTGATCCCATCACTGGTATCAAGGGGCAAGCTGCCCCGGGGCATGGGGTCTAAGCAAGCACAGGTCTTTACCAGCGCACGCCGCAAGAGATTATTGGTCTGTCACTCCTAGTGGGTGGCAGACTACTTTGCTGCCTGGTGCTTTCCTGGTCATGATCCCCATGGCTACCGCACCAGTAACGGGAAGAACAGACAGTACCTGACAGGATAGGAGGGGTCTCGAGCAAAGCAGACCGTAAAGCTATAGGGCAAAAACAGGCTTGATGGGCAGGTAGGCCTAACCTATAGAAATCCCGGGAAGGCTTTAAACAGGAGGGATTCCCAGGAGGAGAACGAACAGATAGGATAATTTTGGGAAGGGAGCTGAGTGAGAGGCTCCAGGGAGGACTGCGGACAGATGGGGAATCCCAGGTAAGGAGCTGACAGCAGCGGATCCCTGAAGGGTACTGACTAACAGGGTAAGTCTCGGAGATACTGACAGTCTTGAGTAAGCTCTGGGAAGGAAGCTGACAGACTAGGAACCCAGGAGGGGGATGGACATGCTGGAGGAAACCCCGGGAAGGGAGCTAGCTGTAGGGGCTCCCAGAAGGGAAGCAGGCAGCTGGAGGAATCAGGGAACCAAGGATGGATTAGTGCACAGGAGACTGACAGGTAGTGCAGGGATCATATGTTAGGCAAAGCTAAATTGCAGGCAGACAGGCAGGCTAGAGTAACAAAAGGGATTTAGCCAAAAGGGGATCAACTAGGAAAGGAGAGGCTGGTGGTGAGGGAAAGCCAACAGAAAGGAAATCAGGAAAGGGAAGGGGAACGGCGGCAGAACACCGTGGCTATGACCAGGGATGCAACAGCATCCAAACAGTGAGAGTGTAGTGTTTAAATACCCTGCCTCTCAATTAAGCAGGGTGCAGTACTACCTACCGCCACAATAATAAAGGAGGAAGAGACACGCAGGCGCGCGCCTAGCAACAAAGGAATGCTTGACCCGGAAGCCTGTCGCGTCGGAGTCTCTCCACCATCCCGGACAAGCGAGAGGAACAGTGTGGGACTTGGCGACTGGAGTGAAACGAACGATTGTTACATTCCGCCGCCCTTGCTGAAGCCAGAGCTGGAGACGAGGACATGTAAGTGACACGAGCAATCGTGACAGTAGGTGACCACTTCTCCCACATGGCTGATGCACGGGTAGGTGACCCCTTCTCCCCAAGGCTTCTACAGGGGTAGGTGACACTTCTCCCACATGGCTGTTGTAGGGTTAGATGACCTCTCCTCCCACATGGCTGCTGCAGGGGTAGGTTTCCCCACCTCCCACATGGCTGCTACAGGTGGAGATGACCCCTTTCCCACTTGGTTGCTGCAGGGGTAGGTGACCAGGGGCGTAACAATAGGCCCTGCAAGGGATGCCTCCGCAGGGGGGCCCAGAAGCCACAGGGGGCCCGTGGGGGGAAAGGTTTGAGAGACTGACAGCTAAGGGCATGGAGAGAAAAAAACGTATTCTGCTCTCGCACGATTGTTATATTGACTGCATGTGTCCACAACACAGATAAGGACTCATACACACTTTGGAATTTGTACACTGTCCCAACTTTGTAAAAAAAACATCTGTCTCTCACTGCTGCAAAGTTCTGATGACTTCATGTACAACCTTACAAACAAAGGAGTCACATTTTGAAAAAAAAAGTTGTAGACTTTCCCTTTTCAGCAATCACTCCAAAAGGATTCCTAGATTCTTATCACACACAGGCTAATGACCTTATGGCTCTGATTACTTTTACAACACAGTGGAATGGAGATTGATGTCTTAATTACTGTTGCTGCTTCATTGAGAGCTTTTTGTCTCATACTGAGTCCAAGTTCTTGTAATAACAGTATCAATCAGTGACATTCTGAATGTTTTGCCAAAGTTACAGTAAATACTATATCTTATGTTCAGTATGTCATTGTTCCTCCATATAGCATGTGCTCTCGTGTAGTAAAATAATAAGGCTGTGTGTGTATGTATGTACTGGGAGCAGAGCTGCAACGAGGAACTTGTCGGCTGCAAGGGGCTGGAGGAAGCCCCGGGTAAATAGATCTAGGGGTAGCATAGATTGCCTGACGTTTCCTTTAAGTCTAAGTATTTTTATATGCAAGGGGAAAACACATTGGTCCTCAGTTTTCCTGTGCAGAAAGAAAGGGGGGTGGGGGCCATCCAAAGTTTTTTTTTTTGGGGGGGGCATCCAAAGTTTTGCAGGCGGGCCCAGTGATGTCTAGTTATGCCCCTATATGTGACCCTTCCTCCCACATGGCTGTTGTGGGGTTAGGTGAGCCCTCCTCCCACATGGATGCTGCAGGGGTAGGTGACGCCTTCTCCCACATGGCTTTTGTAGGGGTAAGTGACCCCTTCTCCCACATGGCTGTTGTAGGGGTGGGTGAAGTGGGTTTTGTAGGGGTAGGCGACCCCACCTCCGGCATGGATGTTGCAGGGCTAGGTGGCCTCTTCTCCCCCATGGCTGCTGCAGGGGTAAGTAAACCCCTTCTGCCACACGGCTGCTGCAGGGGTAAGTGACTCCCTCTCCCATACGGTTGTTAAAGGGAATAGATGAACCCCCTTCTCTTTTAACCCATTTGGAAGCCTCAAACAATTTAGAAGCCTAACTCCTATACAGTATTCATTTCCCTGTTAAAACACAGTCATTCTGAGCTCAGGGAAACTGCAGGGCCACCACAGCAATTCATCTCTCCACATTACAATTCATACACAGGCGATTCTATTTCTGTTAATTACTAAGGGATTATGGATCAGAGGAAAAACAACTTAACCACTTTGTTACCAATAGGCCGGCACTGGGTAGCTGCTTGATAGCCACACTACAGTTAAAGGATTAGGATTTTTTTAAATTTTGTTTTCTTTCTGCTGACTGAGAATAACCACATCCTACACCCAGAAGTAATGAGCACTGCTGGGCTCCCATTCATGGTGTGCCACGAAAGCAGTTAGGAAATAGTTAAATAAAAGTCCAGAATCAGCAACTTCCAGTGCAGAAAAGAGGAACACAGAGCCAAACAGAATAACAAGAAAATCTATTATGCTCGAAGTTTTGGGACTGTATAGGAGATATTGAAAAAACAGAAAATGAATTTGGACATGGTAAGACTGTTAAAGCTAAGCTCTGGACAATCTAACAAATTATTTAAAGTTATTTATCAAACACTATATGTACTAGAAACAAAAACTAATTAATATATTTACCCTAAATCTCCCCTGAAAATTCAGATCATGTGATTTTGTTTCTGGCAGCAGCACTTACATATCCTGTGATTTGTGGGTGGGCAATATTGGAAGCAGTGCAGAGGCAGAGGCAAGAGAGGCTCCAGCCTCAGGATGCAGTACAGGAGGGGGTGCACAACTCACTCACCTATCATTCCCCTATTGTGTTTGAAGGAGAGAGTAATAAGAAAAGGGGATACATGGCAGTGACTGCAAGACAAATAACTAGAGATTACGGTGTTGGGTGGGGGGTGGGTGGAGGGTTGAGGGCCCTGAGGTGTCTCTTAGTCTAATAGCAATCAGGGCAAGGGGTAGGAGGGGTGGAGGAGTGCACTTTAATGTCTCAGCCTTGGGTGCAGAAGGACCTTGTCCCGCCTCTGACTGGAAGTGATCTGGAGAGATATCTAGACTTGTGAGACAAGTGGGAGAGTTACCTCAGTATAAAGGTGACCCCACATGATACAATAAAAAGATCTGATTTCACAGCAATCCGATAAAAATGAACAGATGTACAGAATACAGAAGAATCAAAAGGTGTTTTCTTATTATATGAGCAAGAAAACTGATTGGATTTCCCATTTTTATCTATATACAGTAGATAATCGTCAATGGCTGCTGATGCCAGCCGCTTGCTCCCACCGCCATACTCCCGTTAGAAGGGAGATGAATGAATGGGAACGCAGTCCCCGCATGATTGTCTGCATCAATGAGATGCCGCGATAATTTGTATCTTACGAAGTAACACACCCAAACATTACTTCCTGTTTAGCGTACTTATAGTATGCTAATAGGAAATAATGCAAGAGGACACCTCAGGGCCAATTAGTAAAATTACACCTACATTCATTTCTTTTAATAAAAAGACCCACACTTACATTCAAAATTAACTCCTTTCCTCCTGTAATGATCTGCGGTCGATTTCCACCGACAGCGCACTTCAGGTGCGCTGAAGCAGATGGAAATCCCCACAATCACGGAAGAAGTGTACCCAGTATGTGGAACACATATGCAGAGGGGAATTCCAACCAACAGGTGGAGCTGTGGAGTACAGAGAAGCAGGTTCTCTGTACAACCACAGATGTCAGATAGGAATTGCACGACTTGAAACAAAACAGAGCAAACAGAAACAAGATAGTAGAGAACAGGAACAGATGCAGACAAAGAATTTCTACCAATCTAGTCGCCCCCCGGCGACGATAGACATATGAAACAGACCAGAGTGTGAAAACCAATCGCACAAGAGGTGATTGCTATCAGAGATACAAGACTGAGTAAAGACAGAGCATGAAGGAAAATACAGCAGTAGGTACAATGTAAAGGCCAAGGAAAATAACAAAGCACTAACTGAACGCGGCCACCGCACGTTATGCGCAAAAGCGACAAAACACGTCAATGGCACGGACACCGCACGATAAGCGCAACAGTGACAAAACGTACCAACCCTGACTAACAGATGAAGACAGAAAGCAAAGACAAACAGACAGTGAGAACGCTTGCCAATCGGTTGTCTAACACCAGACAACAGCGAGCGTTCCTTCCCTGCAAGACAGACAGATGGAGTAACCAGTAGCAACCGCTGCCAAGGTATACTCCACGACACAAACAAGGGAGGTCCACCACCTCTAACGCTAGGGTAAATGCGACCAAGGAACAGGACTGAACGATTCACTACCAACCACCGCTGGAGGTAGTGCAATCGCAACAACAGGACAAGACAAAACTAGACAGAACGATTCGCTACCAGTCACCGCTGGAGGCAGCGCAATCTCAAGTTCGGGACAAGACAAGATAGACGGAACGACTCGCTACCAGCCACCGCTGGAGGCAGCGTAATCGCAAGTTCAGGACAAGACAAGATTGACAGAACGATTCACTACCAGCCACCGCTGGAGGCAGCGCAATCGCAAGTTCGGGACAAGACAAGATAGACAGAGCGATTCGCTACCAGCCACCGCTGGAGGCAGCGCAATCGCAAGTTCAGGACAAGACAAGATTAGGCAGTACAAATATAACACAATACTAACTGCACTAATAGGAATGCCGAATGCACTCCCCAAGAATAACTACACTAGAATATAGACAATATGATCCAAAAAGGCTGAGGCTCAAGGTGAGTCTATCAAACAAAAACCTATGACGAGCAAGGAACTCTGGGAGGAAGTAACATATATACTGAAAACCTTCCAAGGAAGCAGACACGCAATTTGCATTTTCCCTGGACTGCATTATGCAACCTGCATAAGAAACCAACCAAATGTCCAGGGAAACACGGCCAGCAAAGCTAATTCTGACACCTCCCACCCGCTTCCATAGTTACCTTAAAAATTATAAGTATATAATAAAAAAACAAAAACGACAAATAAAAAATTACATAAATAGTTACCTTAGGAGTTGAACTTTTTTAATAAGTATGTCAAAAGTATATATTAATTTAATTTATGAAATTATGGACTTGTAATTAGTGATGGACGCAATTGAAAAAATGCACCTTCATTTACAAATAAAATATTGGCACCATACATTGTACTAGGGAAATATTTTAAATGTTATAATAACCGGGAAAAATGGGCAAATAAAATGTGTGGGTTTTAATTACGGTAGCATGTATTCTTTTTAAAATATAATGGCGGAAAACGGAGAAATAATGAATTGTTCCCATTTTTTTCTTATTTTTACCATAAAAATGAATTTAGAATAAAATGCATTTAGAATAAAATAATCCTTAGCAAAATGTACCACCCAAAGAAAGCCTAATTAGTGGCTTAAAAAACAAGATATAGATCATATTGCTGTGATAAATATGAATAAAGTTATAGGCGAATGAATGGCAGGAGTGCTGAAAAAAAATTGCTCTGGTACAGAAGGGAAAAAACCCTTAGGCCCTGTTCAGACTGTCAGCGTTTGTAGAACGCGTATAAATTCAAATGCGTTTTCTATTGCGTTTTGCACACACACGTGACCCGGGAAACAGAAAAGAATTATGGGAACTGCAGAGGGAAACGTACGCTAAAAATGCAGTAGTACGCGTTTTTGATACGCGTCCATAGACTTTCATTGTGTCCGTTTCTGTGCGTGACGCCCAGAACTGCGTGCAGCAATGCAGATGAGAAACGTATGCATCTCATATGCATACATGTGAACGAGGCCATTAGAGAACATTAGTAGCCGTTTCTATGCGTAAAATCTTTCTGTATGCGTTCTGTAAAAACGGCTAGGAACGCACACAGTCTGAACGGGCCCTTAGTAGTGAATGTGTATGTCAGGTTTGTGCATTGCTGAAATGCAACAGGCAAACCCAAGAGACAGACGTGTGGAAATGTCCATAAGAAATGTCCATAAGAATGCATGGGTCCATTCAGCAAGCATGTCTGCATTCTGCTCTGGTGAATTCTCTAGATGCAGACCTATTGTGTATAGACTTACAATAATGATTGGCCAATCACTGACTAATTTTACCACCTCTATGTAGTATGAGGGTCAACAGATACAGGATACTATCAGGGCTGGCGCTATTGTTAAGGCAAGAGTGGCAACTGCCTCAGAGTCCCTTTAAAAATTCTATGTGTCCTGCCTCTAGGCACTGCAGCCGCGGGGTATATGTGGTGCAATGGTGGTGGAGGTGAGGACCGTGAGGTGGCAGCCCAGCAGGCAGGAGAGGGAGGCAGGGATACATACTTTACATGCTTTCACTGGCATCATGGTTACCATGGTTCCCTCCCTGCTTGGTGGACTGCAAAGGCGCCCCTCCTTCCCTGACATGACGTCACATCATTGTGACTGCATAATTCGGAGAGAGCGCCACTGCGGTCCAGCAGATAGGAAGGAAACCATGATGCCGGCGGAAGCAGGTAAAGTATGTATCCCTGCCTCCCTCCCCTGCCTGCTGAGCTGCCATCTCACCTCCACCACTATCGCACCACACGGTGAGAGAAATCAGATGCTGCGGGCTGATATTGAGGAGGGGGAAAGTGTGCAGCAGCTTGGAGGACCAGGGGGCAGACTTCGGGTTCAAAATCAGGTACATGACCTGAAGAGAGGGAAGCCTCAGGAACCTATTGAGGCTTCCCTCAATCGTCTGAAGGCCCCCCTCCACATCGGGCCGCACAGCTCCTGTTCCTAAATCATGCCTGCGTCTTCAGCTCACCGCGCCTGCGTGGGCAGGCTCAGTCGATTATTGTGCAGCCATGATACAGGAAGAGGAGCTGTGTGGCCTTGATGTGACCATCGGGGGGGGGGGGGGGGGGGAGAGAGACACAGAATAGCAAGGGTAGCCTCAATAGGATCCTGAGGCTTCCCTCTCTTAACTACTTCCCGACAGCCGTATAGACAAATGGCGGCCGGGAAGCAGACGCCGTAAGGACCGCCGTATTGACAAAATGCGGCGGTCCTTGTTTGGGCATGGGCGGAGCGACAGGCGGAGGCGGAGGATCGCGTCACGGATGACGCGATCCTCCGCCTCCGCCTGTCGCCGCTCACTCGCCGCAACATCCCGCCGGCCATACGGAAGCGCCGGCGGGATGTTAACCCGACGATCGCCGCATACAAAGTGTATAATACACTTTGTAATGTTTACAAAGTGTATTATACTGGCTGCCTCCTGCCCTGGTGGTCCCAGTGTCCGAGGGACCACCAGGGCAGGCTGCAGCCACCCTAGTCTGCACCAAGCACACTGATTTTCTCCCCCCCCCCGCCCCAGATCGCCCACAGCACCCATCAGACCCCCCCTGCCCACCCCCCAGACCCCTGTTTGCACCCAATCACCCCCCTAATCACCCATCAATCACTCCCTGTCACTATCTGTCAACGCTATTTTTTTTTATACCCCCCCCCCCCCTGCCCCCTGCTCCCTCCTGATCACCCCCCCACCCCCCAGATTCTCCCCAGACCCCCCCCCCCATGTACTGTATGCATCTATCCCCCCTGATCACCTGTCAATCACCTGTCAATCACCTGTCAATCACCCGTCAATCACCCATCAATCACCCCCTGTCACTGCCACCCATCAATCAGCCCCTAACCTGCCCCTTGCGGGCAATCTGATCACCCCCCCACACCAATAGATCGCCCGCAGATCCGACATCAGATCACCTCCCAAATCCATTGTTTACATCTATTCTCTCCTCTAAACACACACTAATTACCCATCAATCACCCATCAATCACCCCCTATCACCACCTGTCACTGTTACCCATCAGATCAGACCCTAATCTGCCCCTTGCGGGCACCCAATCACCCGCCCACACGCTCAGATTGCCCTCAGACCCCCCCTTATCAATTCACCAGTGCATTCATTACATCTGTTCTTCCCTGTAATAACCCACTGATCACCTGTCAATCACCTGCCAATCACCTATCACCCATCAATCACCCCCTGTCACTGCCACCCATCAATCAGCCCCTAACCTGCCCCTTGCGGGCAATCTGATCACCCACCCACACCATTAGATCGCCCGCAAACCCGCCGTCAGATTACCTCCCAAATGTATTGTTTACATCTGTTATCTTCTCTAAACACCCACTAATTACCCATCAATCACCCCCTATCACTGTTACCTATCAGATCAGACCCTAATCTGCCCCTTGCGGGCACCCAATCACCCGCCTACACGCTCAGATTACCCTCAGACCCCCCTTATCAATTCGCCAGGGCATTATTTACATCTATCCTTCCCTGTAATAACCCACTGATCACCTGTCAATCACCTGCCAATCACCTATCACATCAATCACCCCCTGTCACCCCCTGTCACTGCCACCCAACAATCAGCCCCTAACCTGCCCCTTGCAGGCAATCTGATTACCCACCCACACCAATAGATCGCCCACAGATCCGACATCAGATCACCACCCAAGCGCAGCGTTTACTCTCCTCTAAACACCCACTAATTACCCATCAATCACCCATCAATCACCCCCTATCACCACCTGTCACTGTTACCCATCAGATCAGACCCTAATCTGCCCCTTGCGGGCACCCAATCACGCGCCTACACGCTCAGATTACCCTCAGACCCCCCCTTATCAATTTGCCAGTGCAATATTTACATCTGTTCTCCCCTGTAATAACCCACTGATTACCTGTCAATCACCTGTCAATCACCTATCAATCACCTATCAATCACCCATCAATCACCCCCTGTCACTGCCACCCATCAATCACCCCCTGTCACTGCCACCCATCAATCACCCCCTGTCACTGCCACCCATCAATCAGCCCCTAACCTGCCCCTTGCGGGCAATCTGATCACCCACCCACACCAATAGATCGCTCGCAGATCCGACGTCCGATCACCTCCCAAGTGCAGTGTTTACATCTGTTCTCTACCCTAAACACCCACTAATTACCCATCAATCACCCCCTGTCACTTTACCTATCAGATTAGACCCCTATCTGCCCCTAGGGCACTCAATCACCCGCCCACACCCTCAGAATGCCCTCAGACCCCAGCCCTGATCACCTCGCCAGTGCATTGCTTGCATCTATTCCCCCTCTCTAATCACACCTTGAGACACCCATCAATCACCTCCTGTCACCCCCTAGCACACCTACCCATCAGATCAGGCCCTAATTTGCCCCGTGTGGGCTCCTGATCACTCGGCCAAACCCTCAGATCCCCCTCAGACCCCCTTCCGATCACCTCCCCAGTGCATTGATTGCATCTATTTTCCCCTCTAACCACCCCCTGAGACACCCATCAATCACCTCCTGTCACCCCCCTAGCACTCCTATCCATCAGATCAGGCTCAATACAACCTGTCATCTAAAAGGCCACCCTGCTTATGACCGGTTCCACAAAATTCGCCCCCTCATAGACCACCTGTCATCAAAATTTGCAGATGCTTATACCCCTGAACAGTCATTTTTTAGACATTTGGTTTCCAGACTACTCACGGTTTTGGGCCCGTAAAATGCCAGGGCGGTATAGGAACCCCACAAGTGTCCCCATTTTAGAAAAAAAGACACCCCAAGGTATTCTGTTAGGTGTATGACGAGTTCATAGAAGATTTTATTTTTTGTCAAAAGTTAGCGGAAATTGATTTTTATTGGTTTTTTTCCACAAAGTGTCACTTTCCGCTAACTTTTGACAAAAAATAAAATCTTCTATGAACTCGTCATACACCTAACAGAATACCTTGGGGTGTCTTCTTTCTAAAATGGGGTCACTGGTGGGGTTCCTATACTGCCCTGGCATTTTACCGCGAGGAGTAGTCTAGAAAACAAATGCCTCAAAATGACCTGTGAATAGGACGTTGGGCCCCTTAGCGCACCTAGGCTGCAAAAAAGTGTCACACATGTGGTACCGCCGTACTCAGGAAAAGTAGTATAATGTGTTTTAGGGTGTATTTTTACACATACCCATGCTGGGTGGGAGAAATTTCAATGTAAATGGACAATTGTGTGTAAAAAAATCAAACAATTGTCATTTACAGAGATATTTCTCCCACTTAGCATGGGTATGTGTAAAAATACACCCCAAAACGCATTATACTACTTCTCCTGAGTACGGCGGTACCACATGTGTGGCACTTTTCTACACCCTAAGTACGCTAAGGGGCCCAAAGTCCAATGAGTACCTTTAGGATTTCACAGGTCATTTTGCGACATTTGGTTTCAAGACTACTCCTCACGGTTTAGGGCCCCTAAAATGCCAGGGCAGTATAGGAACCCCACAAATGACCCCATTCTAGAAAGAAGACACCCAAAGGTATTCCGTACGGAGTATGGTGAGTTCATAGAAGATTTTATTTTTTGTCACAAGTTAGCGGAAAATGACACTTTGTGAAAAAAAACTATTAAAATCAATTTCCGCTAACTTGTGACAAAAAAATAAAAACTTCTATGAACTCACCATACTCCTAACGGAATACCTTGGGGTGTCTTCTTTCTAAAATGGGGTCATTAGTGGGGTTCCTATACTGCCCTGGCATTTTAGGGGCCCTAAACCGCGAGGAGTAGTCTTGAAACAAAAATGACCTGTGAAATCCTAAAGGTACTCATTGGACTTTGGGCCCCTTAGTGCAGTTAGGGTGCAAAAAAGTGCCACACATGTGGTATCGCCGTACTCGGGAGAAGTAGTACAATGTGTTTTGGGGTGTATTTTTACACATACCCATGCTGGGTGGGAGAAATACCTCTGTAAATGACAATCTTTTGATTTTTTTACACACAATTGTCCATTTACAGAGGTATTTCTCCCACCCAGCATGGGTATGTGTAAAAATACACCCCAAAACACATTGTACTACTTCTCCCGAGTATGGCGATACCACATGTGTGGCACTTTTTTGCACCCTAACTGCGCTAAAGGGCCCAAAGTCCAATGAGTACCTTTAGGATTTCACAGGTCATTTTGAGAAATTTCGTTTCAAGACTACTCCTCACGGTTTAGGGCCCCTAAAATGCCAGGGCAGTATAGGAACCCCACAAATGACCCTATTTTAGAAAGAAGACACCCCAAGGTATTCCGTTAGTAGTATGGCGAGTTCATAGAAGATTTTATTTTTTGTCACAAGTTAGCGGAAATTGATTTTAATTGTGTTTTTTCACAAAGTGTCATTTTCCGCTAACTTTTGACAAAAAATAAAATCTTCTATGAACTCACCATACTCCTAACGGAATACCTTGGGGTGTCTTCTTTCTAAAATAGGGTCATTTGTGGGGTTCCTATACTGCCCTGGCATTTTAGGGGCCCTAAACCGTGAGGAGTAGTCTTGAAACGAAATTTCTCAAAATGACCTGTGAAATCCTAAAGGTACTCATTGGACTTTGGACCCTTTAGCGCAGTTAGGGTGCAAAAAAGTGCCACACATGTGGTATCGCCGTACTCAGGAGAAGTAGTATAATGTGTTTTGTGGTGTATTTTTACACATACCCATGCTGAGTGGGAGAAAGATCTCTGTAAATGGACAATTGTGTGTAAAAAAAATTAACAAATTGTCATTTACAGAGATATTTCTCCCACCCAGCATGGGTATGTGTAAAAATACACCCCAAAACACATTATACTACTTCTCCTGAGTACGGCAATACCACATGTGTGGCACTTTTTTGCAGCCTAACTGCGCTAAGGGGTCCAAAGTCCAATGAGCACCTTTAGGCTTTACAGGGGTGCTTACAATTTAGCACCCCCCCAAAATGTCAGGACAGTAAACACACCCCACAAATGACCCCATTTTGGAAAGTAGACCCTTCAAGGTATTCAGAGAGGGGCATGGTGAGTCCGTGGCAGATTTCATTTTTTTTTGTCGCAAGTTAGAAGAAATGGAACCTTTTTTTTTTTTTTTTCTCACAAAGTGTCATTTTCCGCTTACTTGTGACAAAAAATAATATCTTCTATGAACTCACTATGCCTCTCAGTGAATACTTTGGGATGTCTTCTTTCCAAAATGGGGTCATTTGGGGGGTATTTATACTATCCTGGAATTCTAGCCCCTCATGAAACATGACAGGGGGTCAGAAAAGTCAGAGATGCTTGAAAATGGGAAAATTCACTTTTTGCACCATAGTTTGTAAACGCTATAACTTTTACCCAAACCAATAGATATACACTGAATGGGTTTTTTTTTATCAAAAACATGTTTGTCCACATTTTTCGCGCTGCATGTATACAGAAATTTTACTTTATTTGAAAAATGTCAGCACAGAAAGTTAAAAAAATCATTTTTTTGCCAAAATTCATGTCTTTTTTGATGAATATAATAAAAAGTAAAAATCGCAGGAGCAATCAAATAGCACCAAAAGAAAGCTTTATTAGTGACAAGAAAAGGAGCCAAAATTCATTTACGTGGTAGGTTGTATAAGCGAGCAATAAACCGTGAAAGCTGCAGTGGTCTGAATGGAAAAAAAGTGGCCGGTCCTTAAGGGGTAGAAAGCCCTAGGTCCTCAAGTGGTTAAGGTAAGTACCTGATTTTGTACCCGAGCTTCGGCTCAGGTACTCATGAACGTGCCCTGAATATGAGCAGGTTGTTTGGGTAAACTGTCATACTACATGGAGGCGATAAAAATGGTCACTGATTGGCCAATTATAATTGACTAGTAGATGCACCTGTCTGTCCCGCCCGACTCCTTGGCACTGTCCTCCTGTCCCAATGGCTGTCCGTGCTACGCACATGTGCAGTAGCAAAAAAACAAGGACACAGGGACAGGATGACGCAGGGACAGGTTAGGTTTTATTGTATAGGATAGTGTGTACCAGGCTTAAAGCTGGGTGCAGACGTTAGATACAAGTCTTTGGAAAATGAAAAGATCAATCCACAGATAATATTTGTAAAAAGTTTGAAAAAGACCTCAAAAGATAGAGATGAAAGATATTTGTCTCTTGATCTTATAAATCCAACCCGGCGGATCGGGTCTGCAGATGATTAAATAATGAGACCTGCAGATGTACATGAGATCTGCAGATATTTCTGAACTTATTTTGTGCACAGCACAGGGGTGAAAAAGAAGGCATTAAATGTATGAACTGACAAACCTGTGCGGTAGATTGATTCCTTGTCTGCCAAAGATTTTTATTTGATGTTTGTACCCAGTTTAATACAGAATCCTAAACATATGTATGCGCTTTACATCCAGTATCCTGAGATACTCTAGTAAGACATACCACAAATGTCTTTTAGGGCCCATTCACATTTGAGTGGGAATCGCGCGATTCACGCTCAAGGCAAACCGCTAGCGGTTTTTCAAAAACCGCTGCAGCATGTCAAACATGGCAGTGTTCTCACTGCCGCATTTGCGGTTAGCGATAATCGCAAACGTGTTACATGCAGAGGTTTGTCGGCGATTCGCAATTAGCGTTTAGCGATTGTGATTAGCATGCATAGCATAGCCAAAACCGCCGCTTGTCCAGTGATTTTTCCGCGTTAATCGCGGGAAAATTACTCCCGCAAAACGTTTTGCGATTTTAGATGTGAACGGGGCCTTATAGCTAGAAGAAAAACAAAAGCTTGCTTTCTTAAAACAGAAAGAATTTGCGATAATTCAGGTTGGAGTGAGCTTGAGATGTCTCCCAGTGCATCACTGCTGAATATATGCAAATTAACCATTGTTACCCTTAGAAGCTAAACACACCTCCAGAACCGCTGGAATGCAATGATGTGTCACCTTGTTAATTTGTACAGAGCCATAATAATCCAACATGCATACAGACTGTTTCGGATTGTTTGATCCTCATCAGTGCATGGCATGGATTAGTTAGAAGAAGTCCTGTTTCTTCTGCGGATACCCTCTTTCCTTTCTCCTTAAAGGATACCAGTGCTGAATAAACCAAGAGAAACGTTTTCCTCTCTGCCCTGACATCCTCTCTAAATGCCCCTCCAGCAGCCTCTTCTGGGTCGTGGGCGTTGAGTACTACAGTGCGGGTGCTGACCGGGCTGCACATCCTACAGCACATGTCCATGGCCGGGAGCGCACTGCGCATGCATATGACGTCATGCGCATGATGTAGTGATGTCATACGCCTGCACAGTGTGCTCTCGGCCATGGGCGCGCACTGTAGGAGACATGCAGCGCGGCCAGGGCCTGTGCAGTAGTGCCTGACTCCAGGGACAGAGAGGAGAACAGGGGGAGTGGTAGGCATCAGAACAGGTGACAGTATATGCCTGCTCCCCCCATTTCTCTAGGTTGATTCGGCTCTAGTATCCTTTAATGGTCAGATGGGCTGTATTCCCAGATGTAGCCCTCATCTGTTGAGGGAGGACTAAGCCATCATCTGTTGAGGGAGGACTTCCTTACAACTATACTTATCTTCCTTCTTAGACCACACAACCACATTTGGCTGGCTGGATAGTGTAATGGTTAAGGGATCTGCCTCTGACATAGGAGACCTGGGTTCGAATCTCGGCTCTATCTTTCAGTAAGCCAGCACCTATTCAGTAGGAGACCTTGGGCAAGTTTCCTTAACACTGCTACTGCCTATAGAGCGCGTCCTAGTGGCTGCAGCTCTGGCGCTTTGAGTCCGCCAGGAGAAAAGCGCAATATAAATGTTCTGTGTTTGTTACATTGGTGCACAGGCTGGAGAATGCCAGCTTTTTCTGCATTACCAATACTAGGAAGAGCATTACAGTTACAGGAAAAGCACTAAAATAGCACTTTGATATACAGCTGTAAGGATTCCTCCTGTGGCGTGTTCTGTCCATTGCAGTGGAGCCGCAAACGGACAGCTCTGGGTGGTCAGCCTGCATTCGGTTGTGCATTCGCAATGAGTCACATTGTCATTTGCAATTCAGAATCAGAATCAGAATCAATTTTATTTCGCCAAGCATGACTGGGTCAAGCCCGGAATTGGGTTTGGCACAATGGAGCAGTACATAGAATAGTACATTGGCCTCAGGGAGTGGAGGGCCGCGATGTTCCCACCGCAGAAGTTGCTCCCTGGAGTATGTGGTGCGTGTGGTAGAGTGAGGGGCGGGGGCGTGGCCGATGGCGGGAGTGGGGTGCCTACGGGGGGTAGAGGAGCCTGGCATTGCCAAGGGACGCAAGGGTTACCCGCCACAGGGACAGTCCAGGTCAACTTAAAAAGCAGTCTTGTGCGGTTAAAGACAGTTTATCACGTGCAACGTACAGTACAGTCTGTCACATGAGCGGTTTCAATACAGTCCCTCACAAGAATGATGACAATACATTCCATCTTATGAGCAATGCAATACAGTTTACCATACGCAAAGTGCGATGCAGTTCTGGGCAGCTCAGAAAGCTGTCATCATTCCACCAATGGCTTACTACAGCTGAACTGCAGCCAGATAGCCCTGGATTTCCTGCATGCATGTTGTTGCATAGGACTGCATGCATTGGTACGGATAGTCTTTTTTAGCTAGCAAATAGTAACCAAGCCAGCTCAGGATTGAAGGATTACCATTCAGCTGTGTGGAGATTTTCATGCTTGCATCCATTGGCTGATGCCAGCATAAAAGTCTGCCTCCCCTTTTAGACCTCGCCCGTCATAGTTTCAGCTCTGTCTAAGCTGTTACTGGGTCCTTTGATACTGTGAATAATATTCCTTGTCTTGTTACCTTCTATGCAAAAAATGTGTATGGGTAAGTAGGAGGAGGAGTACACTTCAAAAAAGTTATAAACCTTCTTGCTATAAAAATATAAATTTTATTAAAGTACTGCAAAAACACATCAGAAACATATATAAAATAAGACTTTAAAAGGTGTACACCCACTAGGTAAATTAACCACTTCCCGACCGCCTAACGCACAGAGGCGGCCGGGAAGTGGAGCCCTGAAGGACCGGCTCACCCACAGAGGCGGCGGTCCTTCTAAGGGCATGGGCGGAGCGATCGCGTCATCCGTGACGCGATCCTCCGCCGGCTACTGTCACCGCTCGCCCGCTGCAACATCCCGCCGGCTATACGGAAGCGCCGGCGGGATGTTAACCCCGCGATCGCCGCATACAAAGTGTATAATACACTTTGTAATGTTTACAAAGTGTATTATACAGGCTGCCTCCTGCCCTGGTGGTCCCAGTGTCCGAGGGACCACCAGGGCAGGCTGCAGCCACCCTAGTCTGCACCCAAGCACACTGATTTCTCCCCCCCCCTGCCCCAGATCGCCCACAGCACCCATCAGACCCCCCCCCCCTGCCCACCCCCCAGACCCCTGTTTGCACCCAATCACCCCCCTAATCACCCATCAATCACTCCCTGTCACTATCTGTCAACGCAATTTTTTTTTATCCCCCCCCTCTGCTCCCTGCCCCCTCCTGATCACCCCCCACCCCTCAGATTCTCCCCAGACCCCCCCCCCCCCCCAGACCACCACCCCCTGTTTACTGTATGCATCTATCCTCCTGATCACCTGTCAATCACCTGTCAATCACCTGTCAATCACCCGTCAATCACCCGTCAATCACCCCCTGTCACTGCCACCCATCAATCAGCCCCTAACCTGCCCCTTGCGGGCAATCTGATCACCCACCCACACCAATAGATCGCCTGCAGATCCGACATCAGATCACCACCCAAGCGCAGCGTTTACATCTATTCTCTCCTCTAAACACCCACTAATTACCCATCAATCACCCATCAATCACCCCCTATCACCACCTGTCACTGTTACCTATCAGATCAGACCCTAATCTGCCCCTTGCGGGCACCCAATCACCCGCCCACACGCTCAGATTGCCCTCTGACCCCCCCTTATCAATTCGCCAGTGCATTAATTACATCTGTTCTTCCCTGTAATAACCCACTGATCACCTGTCAATCACCTGCCAATCACCTATCACCCATCAATCACCCCCTGTCACCCCCTGTCACTGCCACCCATCAATCAGCCCCTAACCTGCCCCTTGCGGGCAATCTGATCACCCACCCACACCATTAGATCGCCCGTAAACCCGCCGTCAGATTACCTCCCAAATGTATCGTTTACATCTGTTATCTTCTCTAAACACCCACTAATTACCCATCAATCA
Organism: Hyperolius riggenbachi; assembly: GCF_040937935.1. Taxonomy (NCBI): domain Eukaryota; kingdom Metazoa; phylum Chordata; class Amphibia; order Anura; family Hyperoliidae; genus Hyperolius; species Hyperolius riggenbachi. The sequence goes on from NC_090657.1 coordinate 131,163,168, forward strand.
CCCATCAATCACCCCCTGTCACCACCTGTCACTGTTACCTATCAGATCAGACCCTAATCTGCCCCTTGCGGGCACCCAATCACCCGCCCACACGCTCAGATTGCCCTCAGACCCCCCCCCCCCCCTATCAATTCGCCAGTGCAATATTTACATCTGTCCTTCCCTGTAATAACCCACTGATCACCTGTCAATCACCTGCCAATCACCTATCACCCATCAATCACCCCCTGTCACTGCCACCCAACAATCAGCCCCTAACCTGCCCCTTGCGGGCAAACTGATCACCCACCCACACCAATAGATCGCCCGCAGATCCGACATCAGATCACCACCCAAGCGCAGTGTTTACATCTATTCTCTCCTCTAAACACCCACTAATTACCCATCAATCACCCATCAATCACCCCCTATCACCACCTGTCACTGTTACCCATCAGATCAGACCCTAATCTGCCCCTTGCGGGCACCCAATCGCCCGCCTACACGCTCAGATTGCCCTCAGACCCCCCCTTATCAATTCGCCAGTGCAATATTTACATCTGTTCTCCCCTGTAATAACCCACTGATTACCTGTCAATCACCTATCAATCACCCATCAATCACCCCCTGTCACTGCCACCCATCAATCACCCCCTGTCACTGCCACCCATCAATCACCCGCTGTCACTGCCACCCATCAATCAGCCCCTAACCTGCCCCTTGCGGGCAAACTGATCACCCACCCTGATCACTCGGCCAAACCCTCAGATCCCCCTCAGACCCCCTTCCGATCACCTCCCCAGTGCATTGATTGCATCTATTTTCCCCTCTAACCACCCCCTGAGACACCCATTAATCACCTCCTGTCACCCCCCTAGCACTCCTATCCATCAGATCAGGCCCAATACAACCTGTCATCTAAAAGGCCACCCTGCTTATGACCGGTTCCACAAAATTCGCCCCCTCATAGACCACCTGTCATCAAAATTTGCAGATGCTTATACCCCTGAACAGTCATTTTGAGACATTTGGTTTCCAGACTACTTACAGTTTTGGGCCTGTAAAATGCCAGGGCGGTATAGGAAGTCCACAAGTGACCCCATTTTAGAAAAAAAGACACCCCAAGGTATTCTGTTAGGTGTATGACGAGTTCATAGAAGATTTTATTTTTTGTCAAAAGTTAGCGGAAATTAATTTTTATTGGTTTTTTTTCACAAAGTGTCATTTTTCACTAACTTGTGACAAAAAATAAAATCTTCTATGAACTCGCCATACACCTAACGGAATACCTTGGGGTGTCTTCTTTCTAAAATGGGGTCACTTGTGGGGTTCCTATACTGCCCTGGCATTTTAGGGGCCCTAAACCGCGAGGAGTAGTCTAGAAAACAAATGCTTCAAAATGACCTGTGAATAGGACGTTGGGCCCCTTAGCGCACCTAGGCTGCAAAAAAGTGTCACACATGTGGTACCGCCGTACTCAGGAAAAGTAGTATAATGTGTTTTGGGGTGTATTTTTACACATACCCATGCTGGGTGGGAGAAATTTCTATGTAAATGGACAATTGTGTGTAAAAAAATCAAACAATTGTCATTTACAGAGATATTTCTCCCACTTAGCATGGGTATGTGTAAAAATACACCCCAAACCGCATTATACTACTTCTCCTGAGTACGGCGGTACCACATGTGTGGCACTTTTTTTACACCCTAAGTACGCTAAGGGGCCCAAAGTCCAATGAGTACCTTTAGGATTTCACAGGTCATTTTGCGACATTTGGTTTCAAGACTACTCCTCACGGTTTAGGGCCCCTAAAATGCCAGGGCAGTATAGGAACCCCACAAATGACCCCATTCTAGAAAGAAGACACCCAAAGGTATTCCGTACGGAGTATGGTGAGTTCATAGAAGATTTTATTTTTTGTCACAAGTTAGCGGAAAATGACACTTTGTGAAAAAAAACTATTAAAATCAATTTCCGCTAACTTGTGACAAAAAAATAAAAACTTCTATGAACTCACCATACTCCTAACGGAATACCTTGGGGTGTCTTCTTTCTAAAATGGGGTCATTAGTGGGGTTCCTATACTGCCCTGGCATTTTAGGGGCCCTAAACCGTGAGGAGTAGTCTTGAAACAAAAATGACCTGTGAAATCCTAAAGGTACTCATTGGACTTTGGGCCCCTTAGTGCAGTTAGGGTGCAAAAAAGTGCCACACATGTGGTATCGCCGTACTCGGGAGAAGTAGTACAATGTGTTTTGGGGTGTATTTTTACACATACCCATGCTGGGTGGGAGAAATACCTCTGTAAATGACAATCTTTTGATTTTTTTTACACACAATTGTTCATTTACAGAGGTAATTCTCCCACCCAGCATGGGTATGTGTAAGAATACACCCCAAAACACATTGTACTACTTCTCCCGAGTATGGCGATACCACATGTGTGGCACTTTTTTGCACCCTAACTGCGCTAAAGGGCCCAAAGTCCAATGAGTACCTTTAGGATTTCACAGGTCATTTTGAGAAATTTCGTTTCAAGACTACTCCTCACGGTTTAGGGCCCCTAAAATGCCAGGGCAGTATAGGAACCCCACAAATGACCCCATTTTAGAAAGAAGACACCCCAAGGTATTCCGTTAGGAGTATGGTGAGTTCATAGAAGATTTTATTTTTTGTCAAAAGTTAGCGGAAATTGATTTTAATTGTGTTTTTTCACAAAGTGTCATTTTCCGCTAACTTTTGACAAAAAATAAAATCTTCTATGAACTCACCATACTCCTAACGGAATACCTTGGGGTGTCTTCTTTCTAAAATGGGGTCATTTGTGGGGTTCCTATACTGCCCTGGCATTTTAGGGGCCCTAAACCGTGAGGAGTAATCTTGAAACGAAATTTCTCAAAATGACCTGTGAAATCCTAAAGGTACTCATTGGACTTTGGGCCCTTTAGCGCAGTTAGGGTGCAAAAAAGTGCCACACATGTGGTATCGCCGTACTCAGGAGAAGTAGTATAATGTGTTTTGTGGTGTATTTTTACACATACCCATGCTGAGTGGGAGAAAGATCTCTGTAAATGGACAATTGTGTGTAAAAAAAATTAACAAATTGTCATTTACAGAGATATTTCTCCCACCCAGCATGGGTATGTGTAAAAATACACCCCAAAACACATTATACTACTTCTCCTGAGTACGGCAATACCACATGTGTGGCACTTTTTTGCAGCCTAACTGCGCTAAGGGGTCCAAAGTCCAATGAGCACCTTTAGGCTTTACAGGGGTGCTTACAATTTAGCACCCCCCAAAATGTCAGGACAGTAAACACACCCCACAAATGACCCCATTTTGGAAAGTAGACCCTTCAAGGTATTCAGAGAGGGGCATGGTGAGTCCGTGGCAGATTTCATTTTTTTTTTGTCGCAAGTTAGAAGAAATGGAAACCTTTTTTTTTTTTTTTTTTTTCTCACAAAGTGTCATTTTCCGCTTACTTGTGACAAAAAAAATAATATCTTCTATGAACTCACTATGCCTCTCAGTGAATACTTTGGGATGTCTTCTTTCCAAAATGGGGTCATTTGGGGGGTATTTATACTATCCTGGAATTCTAGCCCCTCATGAAACGTGACAGGGGGTCAGAAAAGTCAGAGATGCTTGAAAATGGGAAAATTCACTTTTTGCACCATAGTTTGTAAACGCTATAACTTTTACCCAAACCAATAAATATACACTGAATGGGTTTTTTTTTTTATCAAAAACATGTTTGTCCACATTTTTCGCGCTGCATGTATACAGAAATTTTACTTTATTTGAAAAATGTCAGCACAGAAAGTTAAAAAAAATCATTTTTTTGCCAAAATTCATGTCTTTTTTGATGAATATAATAAAAAGTAAAAATCGCAGGAGCAATCAAATAGCACCAAAAGAAAGCTTTATTAGTGACAAGAAAAGGAGCCAAAATTCATTTAGGTGGTAGGTTGTATGAGCGAGCAATAAACCGTGAAAGCTGCAGTGGTCTGAATGGAAAAAAAGTGGCCGGTCCTTAAGGGGTAGAAAGCCCTAGGTCCTCAAGTGGTTAAGCTGGTCCTAAACTACATACCACACCAGTCATGCACCATACACACAGGGATGTTATTCACTGCGGGCGATCACCATATTCCATGTAGTCAATTGTAAACTTTTTATTGGCCAGAAGATATTGTGTGCAGTTCAACATATGATAATCCGTTAGCAGCGGAGGGAAAACAAAAATATCAACTGCAATAGGTAACGTCTCCTTTAAAGCAGCAGCAGTCGAGGCAGCATGCACGTCAATGGAGCAGCATAAACATTATAGGCAGCATGAAGCAAGTCAGCGTAACAATCTGTATAGGTATACTCTACCAAATCCGTGTAGAAGGCAGGTTGACCCAACATCAGAGGTCCCATTCCAGGGTAGCCGCTTGCTAAACTGATTTGATGGATGGATAGATGAACTTTGTAGTCCACAAGACCGGCGCTGTCATATAGAAGCTGCAACTTGTAGGAGGAGGAGACGCACCAAAGTCCAAGAGGCCAGAGGACCCATCAAAGCATGGAGTAGGGTGTCCAAGCTGGGCAGGTTGGGGTGGTCGAGGACGAGCAAAATCCACGTGGGTCACACCAACACGCCGTGTAGACCCGACATGTTTCGCCGGCTTACTTCCGGCTTTCTCGAGGGGGCGTGTCAACAACGTTCACATCATCATGCATGCACTGCCTATTAGTACGCACTTATGGCCAATCGACGTGCGCCCGCCCACGCACTCCACCACGCAGAGGGATCGCAGCCAGCGACTCCATGCAAAGTAGGAGGGCAGGGCGAACACGCAGAGCGGCCATTAAACTGAAGCCTCAGCAACGAAAACAAAAAACCAATCAGATAAAGTGGAGCCGTGGCCAGGAAAAAAAGGACAAACAACAATAGTAAGATGATGGCCAGTAACTATATACTAGTCTAGGCCATGTGAATAGAACTTCCACATGAATTGAGGAATAGTATTACACTGGTCATGTAGCCACCTAGTGTGTGTTTGGGCTGCAATGCCAAACCGGGGGAAATATACTCTTAGTTGTCCAGATCGAGAGCGATCAATCATATAGCCCACCCTAAAGTCAAGGTGCGCCAGCCCACCCAGGACGCCAGAGAGAGAGCAAACAGCTGATTATAAAGGTAAAAAGGGGGCATAGCTTAAAGAATCGTTTAGACCTGGAGGAACGGTGGCTCTTAATTCAAAGATCCACCGTGCCTCCCGTTGGAGAGCTAATCTATCAAAATTGCCACCAAGAATATTGGTATGAATACGGTCAAGGCTAATGACCCTAAGATCACGATAGACACCCGCATGGGCAGTCTTAAAGTGGCGAGCCACCGGAGACAGGACCACAGGATCTTTGCTTTTTATTTTAGATATATGCTCATTAATCCGTCTCCTTAATTCCCTCTTGGTCTTCCCCACGTAGAAAGCTCCGCAGGGGCAGACGAAGAGGTAGACCACCAGAATGGTGTCACAATTCACAAAGTGAGACAACGTCCATGTCCTGCCATCCGGTAGCTCAACCACTCTCCCTACTTGCATGTAACGGCAGACCGTACAGCCGCCACATCTGTAGGTCCCTGTGACCCTGCAGTGTCTGGGGGCATCACCTGTCCCCACAAAGTGGCTATTGACCAGTATATCTCTCAACGAGGGTGCTCGCCTAAAGGAAAAGTTAGGGGATTCCGGAAGAAGGGCACCGAGTTTAGGATCATTCCTTAAAATGTACCAATGGCGCCTGAGGACGTCCATAATCAAGCCATGTTGGACATTAAATCTTGTGCAGAAACGTATATCATCCCGTGCATGTGTGGAGTGATGTTGCACTCCAATTAGTGCTTCACGATCAGCATTTGCTGCGCGTTGAAAAGCGCGTCTCAGGTGGGCGTCTGGATATCCCCTTTCTCTGAATCTTTTACGTAGATCTCTTGCCTCCTTTTCAAAGGTGGCTGTTTCGGAACAGTTCCTACGCACCCTCAAATACTGCCCAGTGGGAACCCCCCTGACAGTATGCGAGGGGTGGAAGCTGTCCGCTCTTAATAAAGAATTGGTTGATGTCTCCTTCCTATATAGGGTAGTTGAGACATAGCCATCGGCATCTAGAGAAATTTGGAGATCGAGAAAGGGGATAGCCCTCTCGTCAGCCTGAAATGTAAATCGCAAATTGCGTTCATTAACATTTAGACATTGCACGAATCTGGTGAGCAAGCTCCGCCCGCCTGTCCAAAATAGCAAGATGTCGTCGATGTACCTGTGCCAAGTCACGATGTGGCACAGGTACATCGACAGGGACTCGTCGGAGAAGATTTCCCTCTCCCACTCCCCCAGGTATAGGTTTGCGTACGATGGGGCACAAGTGGTTCCCATCGCCGCGCCCTGCACCTGGAGGTAGTGGATCCCCTCAAACACAAAAATATTATTACACAAAAGGAATTCCAACAAAGACAATAGAAGTCCATTGTGCGCTGCATGCACAATGCTTAACTCATTCAGGAAGGTACCAATTGTCCGGATGCCTCGGTCATGGGGGATACTGGAGTAGAGGGCCTCCACGTCAAGGGCCACCAAACATGCGCCAGCCGGGACCTGCAAGCCATTTAGAATTTGTAATAAATGCAAAGTGTCTCTGACATATGAAGGTAAAGATTGAACTTGAGGCTGTAAATGCCTATCCAGATAAATACTAATTTTCTCAGTCAAAGAACCTCTACCGGACACAATTGGGCGTCCAGGAGGTTTGTTAATACGTTTATGCACTTTAGGTAGGGCATAAAACGTAGGCGTGACAGGATTTATTACTTTAAGGAATTGGCTTGTATCATCATTAATGACATTCCGGCGAACAGCATCGTCGATGATGGCGAACAGGTCACCCCGGCATCTGGTGGCCCTCGACATGGAAACCCTCTTATAGCATTGTTGATTGTTGAGTAAATCCATACACATGTCTCTATAGTCAGTGCTCAACATGATGACTACATTGCCCCCTTTGTCGGAGGGTTTAATCACCCACTCTTTCTGTTCCTTAAGGGTGTTCAATGCCTCAATCTCAAGCTTCTCCAAATTAGAACCAGATGACTTATCAATTCTTATCTGCAACAAATCATCTTCCACCACCTTCATAAATGTTTTTAAACTTGAGTTGAGGGAAAAAGGGGGAAACTTAACCAATCTATTCCTCAGGCCCATATCACCCAGGTGCGGCTGAAAGACAGGCGGAGCGAAGATCGCTCCATCTGCCTCATCCGCATCCGGTATATCTCGATTATCAGGATCAGACTCCAAATTTTCCAGAATTCTCAGTGCCCTTAGATCATCCTCTGTCCAGAGCTCACCCGGGGAGAACATCCCACCGTTTTTGTTTTTATCGTTGAATAGTGACTGTAGAAGAATCTTCCTGCCGAAAATCTGAAAATCCGTAACCACCTCAAACTTATCCATGTTGTGGGTCGGACAAGATCCTAACCCCTTGGACAGGCGTGAGGTCATTGGTGCAGGTAAAGAGGTACCTGTTAAATTGATGACTTGTAAACTATTCAGGTTCTCGGCAGGAACTCCACCAGAGCACATATCGGCACTTAGACCCCCAGGTGACTCTGTCCTAAAAAAGGAGCAACAGAGGATGATGCAGATGCTCCACATTGTTACCTTCTAGTTCAGTTATCTTGTGGAGCTACGATTATATATTTCCCACAGGGACATATATACGTACTCCTTCTAGTGCAGAGAATTTGTATTGTTTGTATTGCCTAGTTAGTTCGCTGCATTGCTCCAGTCCAGATCTAGCTAGTCTCCTTGCTTATGTTATATATTGGTTCATCGCCAATATATACATATTCTAGTCAGCGTTTGTTATTTTCTTTGTATTCGTGTTACGGTGATATATCAGTGCCGCTGATATATACGTATTTGAACTGTTGATATCCTGTGTTCAGCTAATCAGTTTTTAGCACGTTTCGGTAGGTTGCGCTTAGCGTGATCACCCGTGCTTAGCTAGCATAGTCCTGTCCTTGTGAGGTATCCATTGCTACGGTTGCTATTGGTTAACTCACTCTTGTCTTTGTGAATGCTTGCTGTCACTGAGGCAGTGACTAGATTAGCAAGCATTCATTTTGTCAGCCTCTGTCCTCCTAGTCCTGTCCTTGCGAGGTAGCCATTGCTGTGGTTGCTATTGGCTACCTCACTCCAGTCTGTCTTGTATCTGTCTGAATGTTTGCTATCGCAAGAGCAGTGCAACATCGCACTGCGCTGCCCGTGCGTCTTATCGGAAGCCCAGAGCTGCAGTTGCTCTGGGCAACCTGTGTAGCCTCTTCCATTATCCAGCTCTTAGCCTTGTTGTGCTGGGTGGTCAGAAAGTATGACCCCTCAGCATTACAACAGCATTCCTATTTAGTTATATTTCATGGGGCTACATTGCAAAACCTTGTTTTACAGCATGTAAAAGTATAAATGAATTGGAAATAGCATGATGAGGTTAACACCGTAGTTATAGAATACTCCTAAATAGTATTTTCCTGGAATCCAATTGTAACATTACTCACGGACGCGGCTGCCGGCAGCCGCTCACTTCCGCCTTGTCTGGCGGCATCCATGGCTCCCCTGTGGCCATGAGACAGCGCGGCGCTTCCAGCCAAGACCCTGGGCGAGTTTGCACGGCTCGTGACAGCCTTTATAGGCTGAGGAGACGGGTGTGAGGCTGGTCAGCTGACTGAGGAAATCTCTGATTGGCTGGAGGTTCGGGGGAGTGCTTGCACTTTACTCAATAATTAATACTTGGCTTGTCAGTTCTTCGGTGTCTGTTATAGCTTTCAGTTCTCTGAGCGCTGGACCTTGCATACTACTGAGTCTAGTTAGTTATTTGCAGACCTATATATATATATATATATATATATATATATATATATATATATATATATACACAGACACTGCTGATATATACTGTATGTACTCTAGGTAGTTCAGTACTGTATATTGTAATTATCCTGATTGTTATTCTGTGTATGACCCAGCAAGCCCTCCACTTTGATTAAAGTCTCTTCCCTCTGTACTATAGTCATCTGATATTCGATATTGACCTCGGCTACCCTAATGACCCTGTCTCTGTCTCATCCCTGTTTGTACCTCAACCATCTGACCTTATGTGTATGACTTCAGCCTGTTCAGTGTCAGGCATGGTCGGAATAGCCAATTTCCGATTCCGTGGTAATTCCGCATACCGCCACTACCGAAATTCCGCTACCGTTTCATTCCGAGGGAATTCCTGAGCCGTTCCGCGGAATTCCGAGATACACGGAATTCCGTCAGAAAATTTTAAAATCTCTCTCTCCTCCTCCTCCTCCTCCATCCATCCATCCATCCATCCATCCATCCTCTTATATCATCCAGTAGGGAATTGCAGATTTTCAAAACAGCTTATATACCATAGCATGCTTTTCAAAAAGTACTGATCCTTAATCATACTACTTTTTCTATTGCATTGATCATAATGGTAGTATGGTTTATGCTAGGATAGCTTTACCATGTAGTGTGGTTCATGGTCTAGAGGTTAAGACAGATACCTACTAGCTACTACACACTGCATCCTGGGTTCAAATCCCAGCTATGGTGTATAAGCATGCTTTTCAAAAAGTACCGATCCTTAATCATACTACTTTTTCTATTGCATTGATCATAATGGTAGTATGGTTTATGCTAGGATAGCTTTACCATGTAGTGTGGTTCATGGTCTAGAGGTTAAGACAGATACCTACTACACATTGCATCCTGGGTTCAAATCCCAGCTATGGTATATAAGCATGCATTTCAAAAAGTACTGATCCTTAATCATACTACTTTTTCTATTGCATTGATCATAATGGTAGTATGGTTTATGCTAGGATAGCTTTACCATGTAGTGTGGTTCATGGTCTAGAGGTTAAGACAGATACCTCCTAGCTACTACACACTGCATCCTGGGTTCAAATCCCAGCTATGGTATATAAGCATGCTTTTCAAAAAGTACCGATCCTTAATCATACTACTTTTTCTATTGCATTGATCATAATGGTAGCATGGTTTATGCTAGGATAGCTTTACTATGTAGTGTGGTTCATGGTCTAGAGGTTAAGACAGATACCTACTAGCTACTACACACTGCATACTGGGTTCAAATCCCAGCTATGGTATATAAGCATGCTTTTCAAAAAGTACCGATCCTTAAATTAATCATACTACTTTTTCTATTGCATTGATCATAATGGTAGTATGGTTTATGCTTGGATAGCTTTACCATGTAGTGTGGTTCATAGTCTAGAGGTTAAGACAGATACCTACTGCATACTGGGTTCAAATCCCAGCTATGGTATATAAGAATGCTTTTCAAAAAGGAGAGGAGTGAGAGTGAGAGTGAGAGTGAGAGTGAGAGAGTGAATGAATATCTTTTGATGTGATTCCGGAAAATTCCGTCGGAATTTTAAATTTCCGCGGAATTCCGTTTGAGAAATTCCGTTCCGACTAACAAAATCGGAATCTCGGAATTAATAATTCCGCGGAATTTTCCGACCATGCCTGATCAGTGTATGAACTTAGCTTGTTAACTAACCTAGCTCTGCTTTAATCCTATAGTTCTGACTTCATGTTTATGACCCCAGGTAACGATCTGACTTTGATTTATAGTATACTCAGTGTACACTTATAACCAGCGTTACACCAATATTCTTATTTGGATTTTAAGGTTTAAAAATCTGGTGTGCCATCCACTTCTCTTTATGTTTCTTCCTATACTGTATCCATACAAATGAATAATGATCTATGGAAGCTCTTTGCTTTGTCCTTCTGCTAGGTCGCCACAGTGGCACACAAGGTTTATGACCTTTAATAGGCAGGATAAACACAGGTTTATCTCCCCATGCCACATGTCACTTTAGGCACCCTTTTAAAGAGACACTGAAGTGAGTATAAATCTCGCTGCTTGTCTCATAGTCAGCAGGGGCATGTGTGCCCCTGCTAAAACGCCGCTATCCCGCGGCTAAACGAGGGTCCCTGACCCCCCCAAACCCCCCCCCCCCTGCAAAATCTACGACCAACGTGGTTGTAGATTTTGCTGCTGTTGAGGCAGGGCTAACGGCTGCAGCCCTGCCTCTCAGCGCCGTCTATCAGCGACGCATCGCCGCCTCTCCCCCGCCCCTCTGAACGAAGGAAGACTGAGAGGGGCGGGGGAGAGGCAGAGATACGCGCTGACAGACGCGCGTGAGGCAGGGCTGCGGCGGTTAGCCCTGCCTTAATCCGGAAGAGATTCCCCGCTGCTCGGAGGGGATTTTGGGGGGTAAGGGACCCCCGTTTAGCCGCAAGATAGCGTCGTTTTAGCAGGGGCACACATGCCCCTGCTGACTATGAGGTCTGAAGCGAGATTTATTCTCGCTTCAGACTCTCTTTAAGTACTCTGAAGGAAACCTGTTTATTACCGTATTTGTATTTGAGTTCAGATCTGCACTAATTGTGGCAACTTTAAATTACTACCATTCATTTTTTTTAAAGCATCAATCACATTATGTTAAGGAGGAAATAACCTGTAGTTTTATTGTTCTAAGTTTAATGTGGAAAAAATGTTCCAACAGAATATTCAGGACTGAATGTTTTCCGTATCTCATGTGCTTCACAATAAAGTTCTTTTTCCAAGATTCCTGCCTTCCACACCCTGTGCTAGTTTCAGTTTTGTTCGGTTAATTTTGTCTTGCTCCTGCATCAGATCTACATGCAGGCCCTGAATTGCATCCATTATTACCCTTGAAATCTGACCTCTTCTTCTGTCTCTTGTCCAGTCAGCTGTAAGCTGTTAGGGTCCATTCACACTAGAGCGTTTTGCCGTGATTTCGGCAAAACGCTCAAACGCTAGCGCTTTTTAAAAGTGCTAGTGTAATGAGACCCTATGGGCCCGTTCTTACTTGGGCGATTTGCGCTAATCGTCGACAAAAACGGCCAAAACCGCGAAACGCAAATGCGTCGCCTGCACCATTTTCAGGTGATTTCCCGGCGATCGCGATTCAGTGCTATAGAACGCGATCGTGGCAAAATCGCCGCAGTGTTCAGTGATTTTTTTCCGCGTGAAATTGCGGGAAAATCACTCCTGCAAAATGCCGGCAAAAATCGCAGGCGTTTTGTAAGTGTGAATGGGGCCTCAGGGTAGTACAGAGAGGTTTTGGCCTTCAATTACCATGTAAAATCTCACAGCTACTTGGAATTCCAGCCAAAACATTTTATTTTGTTTGGAATAGAGTGAGTTCAAAACTCATTCAGGTTTTAATTGCATGTGTACCTGTTGATTAAGTTTTTCTTCACTTCCTTTCCCAGTGACACAGGTACCCCATTTAGTTTACAAAGAACCAGAAGGACTTTTTTATTGTTGGCCACAATGAAATAAAAATCACATCAACTGAAAACACTTGCCAAATACAAGCAAGCATCTGTAGGTCATAATTTTCAGCACGTCTAAAAAGGATGTCAATGCATCGCTTGAAGATAGCAGGTGGAGACATGCAAACCATTACTTTATGCCATTGCATCCAGAACTGCTGGTGTATAGCAATGTCATCACCCTAAAATGACAGATTCAATTATTCCAACTTGTGTATGATTATTTAAAGCGGAATATAACCCTGCATTTCAACTTTGCTCTAAAACATTATTTACAGTATATCATATGCAACCAGCAATTTTTTTTTTACTAGACCAGCATTGGAAGGGTTACACAGAGTTTTAAAGTTCCTGGAGATTTCTGCAGACGCATCCGAAGCTCAGATAGTTACATTTTGTTTACATAAATGTATCTAAGTGTTGAATGTTACACACTTTGGCTGTCCTCCAGCTCAGTCAGAGAGAGTGAGTCACATTCAACACTAAAGGTGCGTACACACATGCGACTATAGTCGTTTGTAACGATCGTTCTCCTATCTTTACCAACGACGATCGTTACAAAAAACGAACCACCGACTATTAAGGCAAACGACGAACGAGCCAAATCGCTACAAAAGAAAGTTCTGTCTCGGCGGATTTTAACCAACGACGATCGTTTGCAAAAGTAGTACATCATTGGAAACGGTCGTTCGTACTAGGCTTGACATGCGCATTTCACTATTTCTCTGTGAAACTTCTCATTTTTATGCGCAGGCGCAATAGTTGCTTTACGTGATGTAACGTTCGTTCTAACGATCAGATCGTTACACACCTTTTAAAACTATCTTTACTTAGGTCGTTCTTTCATCAATTAAAAGTTCGTTCGTCGTTCTCAACGAACGATCGTTGTCGCATGTGTGTACGTAGCATTAGATACATTTATGTAAACAAAATGTAACTAACTGAGCTTCGGATGCGTCTGCAGAAATCTCCAGGAACTTTATAGAGAATCTGTATTGTTAAAATCGCACAAAAGTAAACATACCAGTGCGTTAGGGGACATCTCCTATTACCCTCTGTCACAATTTCGCAGCTCCCCGCCGCATTAAAAGTGGTTAAAAACAGTTTTAAAAAGTTTGTTTATAAACAAACAAAATGGCCACCAAAACAGGAAGTAGGTTGATGTACAGCATGGCCACACATAGAAAATACATCCATACACAAGCAGGCTGTATACATCCTTCCTTTTGAATCTCAAGAGATCATTTGTGTGTTTCTTTCCCCCTGCAGTTCTCATGCACTGAAGTTTCAGGCTGCTCTTTTCTTCCTGCAAACAGCTTTGCCCTTGTCTGAATTTCCTCAGTATGTGAAAGCCCAGCCAACTCAGAGGACGATTTATCCAGCTTGTAAAAGATAAGAGAGAAGAGAGAAGCTGCTCTAATCCTAAATAACACACAGGCAGTGTGCATAGAGGGGCCTGGAAGGGGAAGTTCATAGCAGAACCACAACACTGAAGAACTTGGCAGCCTTCCAGACACAGGCTGACAAGTCTGACAGGGGAAAGATACATTGATTTATTACAGAGACTGACTGTGATAGCAGAAAGTGCTGCTGTAAGCCAGAACACATTAGAATAGCTTTTGGAACTTGTAGGATGATAAAAAACAGGATGCAATTTTTGTTACGGAGTCTCTTTAAAACTCTGTGTAACCCTTCCAATGCTGGTCTAGTAAAAAAAAATTGCCGGTTGAATATAATATACTGTAAATCAGTGCTGTCCAACTTCATGGGCATGGAGGGCCATTTTTTTTTTCAGACCCCATGGTGGAGGGCCGAAGGCTCTTGCTGGAGCCGCAGCCCCCCCCCCCCCCCCCCGCAGTAAAAAAAATGCAATTAAAGGACAATTAGATTGGCAGCACTTTCCACAAAATGCAATGCAATTGGCAGCAGATCCCCACAAAATGCAATTCAAGAGGTCATTGAAGCTGTGTGGCGCGCGCAGCACGCTGAAAAACAAGGGTTCCATTCTGCGTAGAGCGGTGCGCGTAGAGCACGCCGCGCCGGAAAATGGGTGTGGCCATGGACAAGAATGTGGGTGTGGCCACGGGTGGAGACAAATTTACATGAAGTTAGCAATGTGGGACATTAGATCAGGACAGTGGTGGCGAACCTTTTGGAGGCAGAGTGCCCAAACTGCAACCCAAAAGTCACTTTATCGCAAAGTGGCAACAGCAATTTAAACTACATACAAACGTTTTAACTCATACATGAACATTATGGAAAATCCAAGTTGAAAATAAACTGTGAAGATAAACAATTTCATCCATCCTACTCCTGAAAAATGTATTTTTTTTTAGAACCTCCCTGTTTTATTTTCCGTTTTAAAAAGCTAAAAAAGTAGGTTTAATGCTATAGTCTCAAATGATGATGATTCAGCTTTTCCCATAGTCTCGCAGTTAGCAATCATGAGGCCCCCAACAAATCATGAGGACCCCAGCAAGATACATTCAGCAATCATGATGCCCCCAACAAGACAAATTTAGCAATCATGAGGCCCCCAACAAATCATGAGGCTCCCAACAAGACACATTCAGCAATCTTGAGGCCCCCATCAAGACAAATTCAGCAATTATGATGCCCCCAACAAATCATGAGGCACCCAAGAAGACAAATTCAGCAATCATGAGGCACATAAATAGACAGCATTTCACATAATTAGGCAGAATGCCCCCTTAATATGGTAGACACCTCTCACCTGGCTTTTACATTCTCCTCTACTGGCTGCTGTGCCTGGATATACTGTTTTTGGCTGGATTGGGGATGATGTGTGGGCTGAAAGGCCTTGCGGTGATGCTGTGGCCGGGCTGGCGGTGATGCTGTGGTGTGGCCAGCTGAGGTAGTGACAGGTGCCCCCCAGTTAGATAGTGACAGGTGTCCCCCCAGCTGAGGTAGTGACAGGTGCCTCCCAGTTAGATAGTGACAGGTGTCCCCCCAGCTGAGGTAGTGACAGGTGCCCCCCAGTTAGATAGTGACAGGTGCCTCCCCAGTTGAGGTAGTGACAGGTGTCCCCCCAGCTGAGGTAGTGACAGGTGCTCCCCAGTTAGATAGTGACAGGTGCCTCCCCAGTTGAGGTAGTGACAGGTGTCCCCCCAGCTGAGGTAGTGACAGGTGCCCCCCAGTTAGATAGTGACAGGTGCCTCCCCAGTTGAGGTAGTGACAGGTGTCCCCCCAGCTGAGGTAGTGACAGGTGCCCCCCAGTTAGATAGTGACAGGTGCCTCCCCAGTTGAGGTAGTGACAGGTGTCCCCCCAGCTGAGGTAGTCACAGGTGCCCCCCAGTTAGATAGTGACAGGTGCCTCCCCAGTTGAGGTAGTGACAGGTGTCCCCCCAGCTGAGGTAGTGACAGGTGCCCCCCAGTTAGATAGTGACAGGTGCCTCCCCAGTTGAGGTAGTGACAGGTGTACCCCCAGCTGAGGTAGTGAAAGGTGCCCCCCAGTTAGATAGTGACAGGTGCCTCCCCAGTTGAGGTAGTGACAGGTGTCCCCCCAGCTGAGGTAGTGACAGGTGCTCCCCAGTTAGATAGTGACAGGTGTCCCCCCAGCTGAGGTAGTGACAGGTGCCCCCCAGTTAGATAGTGACAGGTGCCCCCCAAGTTAGATAGTGACAGGTGCCCCCAAGTTAGATAGTGACAGGTGCCCCCCAGCTGAGGTAGTGACAGGTGTCCCCCAAGTTAGATAGTGACAGGTGCCCCCCCCCCCCCAAGTTAGATAGTGACAGGTGCCCCCCAAGTTAGATAGTGACAGGTGCCCCCCAAGTTAGATAGTGACAGGTACCCCCCAGCTAGATAGTGACAGGTGCCCCCCAAGTTAGATAGTGACAGGTGCCCCGCAGCTAGATAGTGACAGGTGCCCCCCAAGTTAGATAGCGAGGTGTCCAGTCCCCGTTACCTTTCATCAGCGCTGTCCTCTCCCGTGTCCCCGCTGGCGCTGTCTCAGCTCAGACCTCACAGATCGCGGCGACTGAAGAGAGCAGAGTGCGCATAGCACCCGCGCGGAGGAACTTCACATGCGGAAGTGACTAATGATGTCACGTCCGCATGTGAAGTACTCCGTGTATGCGGGTACTACACATGCGCACTCTGCTCTCTTCAGGCGCCGCAATCTGTGAGGTCTGAGCTGAGGCAGCGCCAGCGGGGACACGGGAAAGTGCACGATATGAGGTTGCAGGCATGGCGCCTATAGCGGAAGCCATGCTTGCAACTCAGGGAGACAAGCGGGCCGCAGCTGGAGGCCTGGCGGGCCGGATGCGGCCCGAGGGCCGCCAGTTGGACAGCACTGCTGTAAATAATGTTTTAGAGCAAAGTTGAAATGCAGGGTTATATTCCGCTTTAAGCCCTCAGTGCACGTTATTGAAATGAGTGGTGAATGGCACTACGAAGTTAGAAGCTTCACTAGAAAAGAGAATTGCTGCTCAAGGAATGTGAGGGGGGAGGGGTGGAGGATTGGTAATTTGTTGTAGGGGATGGTGTGTGATCTTTTTATTGGGGGGGTGGGGGGTTAGAGAAAAATTTTGGTAATACTTGCACTTGTGCATGGTTGCACTTGTGGGGGAATTGATGGCCACACTTGTCAAAGGGAGAGAGGAGATTAAAGTAGCTGGACTTGTTATATGACTTGAGGGACACCATGGGGGTATGGTGAGTAATGTCGGTTGGGGAAGGGGCAGCAAAGTTTTGCTGGGTGTCCCATGATTTGTAGTAACATTCCTGCCTGTCATCTGATATGTGTACATTACACACCAAACCATATTACTTTAATGGTGGCCACTAATGAGCCAATCTTTTTTCATCTAATCTTACAATTTCTATGAAATATAAAGCCCCATCTACACGATGGGACATTGCAGCGATCCGGCGGCTCGATTAGCCGCCGCCGCATCGCCTCTTCCGCGTGCCTGCCGCTTCCCCGCTCGCCGCGCGTGCGCCGGCATCGTCCCCACGCCGCGCCGCTTATCTTCCGCTCGATTCCCTGCCATTGTCCCCTAGCGGGGAGCGAGCAGGGAATCGGCGGAAGCAAGATCCGTCCTGTCGGATCTTATCAATCGAGCCGCATCAGCGGCTCGATTGATAAGGAGCATCGCGGCCGCATCTACGCGTGTAGATGCGGCTTAA
Source organism: Hyperolius riggenbachi (assembly GCF_040937935.1). Classification (NCBI taxonomy): domain Eukaryota; kingdom Metazoa; phylum Chordata; class Amphibia; order Anura; family Hyperoliidae; genus Hyperolius; species Hyperolius riggenbachi. The sequence goes on from NC_090657.1 coordinate 131,180,736, forward strand.
GGGAACTGCCGAAATTATCTATTCAATTTAATCCCACAAATTACCCTTCTCCTACAGAGATTTGGTAAAACTGGATGAAAAAGATTGGATCCTTATTGGCCACCTTTAGACCGCTCAAACCAATGGCCTGGAACATCCACTGTCTGGCAAATTTGCTCATGGATTGACACGTGTATGGCTACTACTAGATTGCAATCAGTTGTAAATTCGGAACTGTATTTAGAAATTGCATAGATACAGTGGGCCATATGCAGCTCACTTTTTCACCTGAGTTTTCTCCTGGGAGATCATTTTTCACCTTCGATTTAAAAAAGTTTTCCAGCACTTTTTCACCAAAAAAGTACCAAAAAGTAGGTGAAAAAGTTAGATAAAAATTATTTTCAGTATTTTCTTGCTTTCTGGTGGCTTAAAAAGCATTTTTATTGACAAGTTTAAAAATATCACCTAGGAGAAAACTCAGGTGGAAAAAGTGAATTGCATATGACCCCGTATAGCTAAAGCACCATATATATGGATAAATGGGTTGTTTTGTGGAAATCCTTGATATGGGTATTTGCTTGCACCAGTAACCACTATTATAATTGATTTATACAGTACCACCATATTATTATGTGCTGTACAGAATTAGAAAAAAAAACATCAGTACATAAAAATACAAATATTGGTACATAAAATATACAAGTCATCTTGACTTTTGACCATTGTGACTAACAAAGTGAATATAGTGGTGCTAGATAAAGAGTTAGAGTGTATCCTCTAGTTCAGGGTTTCTCAAACCTGTCTCCCCAACGGTGCATGTTTCGCAGGCAACCTCACCTATGCACAGGTGGGGTAATTAGTGTCTCAGCTACATGAAATCCACCTATCTGAGGGCTAGATTTATCAAGGGACAAAATATTGGTAGTTTTTTAGAAATCCATGCAGAACTGTCTCAGGCATCTTAAGAAAGCATTGGATAGTGCAGATTCCTTCTAAAACTGTAGTAAAATAGGAGGAGCTAGGAAGGTCTCTCAGACAGTGCAGTTTGAGGGGAATTGCCGTTGCTGAGGTAACCAACACACCTGCTGTACTGATAGCAGCAGGCTCTGAGGAGGGATTCAGCAGGGGAGAGGAGCTCATCACAAATCATGTCTAGCCTGCACTCTGCAATCATGTCTAGCCTGCAGTTCTACAGTTGTAGAACTGCTATTCATAATCTGCGCCAGTTTAGGGATGGATTTGCACTTTTCTTAACTGTAATGCAGCTCTAGAAATTCATGCTAAACTACCACTATTACGTAGGATGTAAGAAGGTTCTTATTATCATGCAGAACTGTTCTCCCTGCTGGTTAGAACAGATTAAGAAGAAAAAACTGTCGGTAATTCTTTGATAAATCTCCCTCTCTGACACTAATTACCCCACCTGTGCATAGTTGTGGTTGCCTGCAAAACATGCACTGTTGGGGAGTCACGAGGACAGGTTTGAGAAACACTGTTCTAGTTAATTGCCAGGCAGTGAAGAGCTCCCAATTGAGGTGCAGCAGCTGAAAAATGAGAAGATCAGTAGGTGAGTTGTCAAGATAAAGATCGATAAAACTCAAAATTAAAAGTTTTTTTTAAAACATTAAACCTACGGTAGTTTAAAAAAAAATTGACATGACACAGTAAGCTGGCCATATACATACCTAATGTTCTTAAATGATAGATTGCTTTCTGAAAGCAATATTGAATAGATTTCTGCAGGGAATCCATTGAAAATCAATTGAACTGCATTGTTCGATGCAGTTCAACGCATGGGCCATCGATCTATGGCCATACGTGTCCCGCCCCTGATCAACCCAGATTTTCCATTCTGCATGATCAATACTTTTGATCAATTTTTGGTCTAAATTTGAGGGATCAAATCTGCAGGGAATCAAATGTAAAAAATTGATGTGTGTTTGCAGCTTTGATGTATAATTAAGTAATTACTGAGCAAATAAAGGAGTGATAGTTCTCGCAGATATCTGACTCTGGGACCTTTGCACTGCAAAGCAAAAGTGCTATACACCACACCACCATGCCACAGCATTTTACACATAAAATGCAAAATGGAGGCAATCAAAAAAATCTTTCAGCAAATTGATTACCCGGATCAAATGAATACTGAAATGGGCTTCTACTAGATCACTGCTCTGTACTATTTTATTATATAGACGCCTCAATTAACTTCAGATTCACAGTAATGCTTTTCATAAATGATTTGCTATAAGAATTATAGTGGGGAATGCTGGACACGAGATGGCCATAACTTTCATTCAGCTTATTCATGCCATATTTATGTTTGTTTTCTGGCAAGTCGGGAAGGATAGGAACAAAATGAAGGAAGGCTGTGAATCTCTTGTCATTTCCTGCATGGCTGGTGAAATCCTATCTTGTTTTCAATGGAGATAAGGTCAGGATGATGAAAGAAGCAGAAAAGTCAGGGCATGGGGGAAGTCACAGTGTGACCACCTCTTTTAAGCTGAGTGCCAGGCTAGAAGCAGTGCTTGGAGGCTTCCCTTGGAATTTTTACACACTGACAAAGGAAAATGAGTAAAAATAAATCAGTATTTTTGTTTGAAGTCATGTTGCATGCCATCATTTGATCCTATGTACAAAGTGAATTGGGTCTGTATGCAGTACAGTGTATCCATGCTGGGACACACCTAGCAGGGTATTGATGGCTCCTGGTGACCCTGTCATCACCTTACTGGATAGTTCATCAAGCTGCTCACTTCACTCTCAAGTCTCAGGCAAAAAAACACTCAACTGTTTTATCACACTGTGGGGGAGATTTATCGACGCATTAAGACAGTTTTTTCTTCTTAATCTGTTCTATCCAGCAGGGAGAACAGTTCTGCCTGATAATAAGAACCTTCTTAAATCCTAGGTAATAGTGGTAGTTTAGCATGAATTTCTAGAGCTGCACTACAGTTAAGAAAAGTGCAAATCCATCCCTAAACTGGCGCAGATTAAGAAGTGCTTGATAGCAGTTCTACATGTGTAGAACTGCAGGCTAGACATAATTGCAGAGTGCAGGCTAGACATGATTTGTGATGTGCTCCTCCTCCCTGCTGATTTCCTCCTCATAGCCTGCTGCTATCAATACAGCAGGTGTGTTGGTTACCTGCAATAACTGCAGTTATTATGTGATAACGTAGCAGAGGCGTAGCTATGGGGGGGCAAATGTTCTCGGGCGCATCGCTATGAGGGCGCTGAACAGGGTCGCTACACGACCACGTGCGTGAGAGGCGGTTCGCTGGCTGCCCAAAGTGCCCATGCTTCTCTCCTTCCCTCTGTTGAGGAGTTCAGAAATGTTAACAGCAGCAGGAAAAGCGAGGCACATCTGGCTATCTATAGGGGGCACATCTGGGTAGCTAAATGGGGGGAAGGGGGGCACATCTGGCTATCTTAAGGGGTACCCATTTGGCTATTTAAAGGGGGACATATCTGGCTATCTGAATGGGGAAGGGGCATATTTGGCTATCTAATTGTGTGTGTGTGTGTGAGGAGGCGATGTGGGCACATATGGCTATCTAAACAGCATTTGTACATTTGACTCCACCCATGACCAAATTCTGATGCATGGCCATGCCCATTTTGTCAAGAGGGGCAAAAACCCTAGCTACATCTCTGTAATGTAGACTGATACCGACAGCTTTCCTGATAGAATAGGTGTAAAATACATTTTTTCCTGCGCTCATACTGATTCAGTGGCTTCTTTTGTTTAATGTTCAATTGATTATTGGAATTTATGCACGCTGGTGCTGCTCTCCAACTGGGTGGTGCCCGGGATAGTCTGTAGAAAGTGGAAAAGAGGAGAGAGCACTCCAATCGTGCATTAAAATTTTATTACCAATACTCGCAAAATGCATTAAAGTGGCCACGAACGGTCCAATTTCTAGCGAAAAATCGTTTGAGTAATCAGAAATTCTGATCGGATTGGTTGTAAATAATCTCCATTGACGGTCACAATCGATCTTCCGATTGGATTTTGGTCAAACCAAAATTTTGATTTTCTTGTTGTTTGTGATAGGAAGCAAAGATTGGTTCTTTGGTGGTAAAGTGATCGTTTTTTCTTCTGATCAGAATTATCTGATCACTCAAACAATTTTTCGTTAAAAATTAGATCATTAGTGCCCACCTGTACACTTACTAGAAGTGAGGTTAAAAGTGCATGTAGTAGGCCGCTCACAGCTCGTATCTCCATTCAGAGGTCTGGCCAGGAACTAGGATCGCGATGTTACTTCCTTCGCCGAAGCTGACAGGATTGCAGGAGACGTGGGGGGCGTGGCCTCTGCTTACTAGTGCCGTCACGTCACAACTGGTTTTGGAGTATGCCACACCTTCATCAGGTGACATGGCGGCTATTGGGCACTGAATAAGTAGTCTCTGGTTTGGGATACTCCTATCTTGAGGCGGGGATAGTCCGCTTATTCTCAGTAATGAGTAGAATTAGGTAACCCATCTTTGCAGGTGATCACACTCAGTTTTAACCCCTTAAATAACATAACTATAAACTATAAATACAATTGCAGTTACAATTACCTCCAGTCTGAGAAAATAGCACCCCACTCCTTACTATGCAGCTTAGGCTCAGTCCACACTTGTGCGGATGCAGAAAGGAAACGGAACATGCATCTGTGAGGCAAATGCGTTCTGTTCATTCTGCTTTGCCCAAATACACCCGTTCCGCGTCCATTCCGTGTCGGCAACTTCGCTACCTTGGCCTGTACGTATCGCATCCACCTGTCTCGCCACCGCCGTGCGTCCCACCGCTTGTCTCGTGCTCAGTCCCTTCAGCAGCCCGGGGGCTAGCAGAAGCATGGCTCCCCATAGGCTGCAACAGGCCAAGTCTCCCTAACAGTGAGTATTCTTCCTCGATCCAGCGTGCGCTCCACTGACGTCACTTCCTGCACGCCGCCCACTGTATTGTAAATGGACGGCGCTGCAGGAAGGGACGTCAGTGGAGCGCACGCTGGATCGAGCGAGGAAGAGGTGAGTCCTCCCCGCCCACTGCCTCTTACGAGTTGCGCTAGTTCTGATGTATTTAAGGCTGGAGGGGAGCGGAGGACGGGGACCCAGGCGAGGGAGGGGGGGGGGGTCCGACCCCCCACCCCGCCATTAGGCCCAATACCCCCGCCCTGCCCGCTACTTTTCCAGCTCGGCGGCGGCAGCAATAATTTTTTAAAAAATTTGTCTCAGGCGGCAAAAAGTCTAGGGCCGGCCCTGCGTATACCACGGATACGTTTTTAAAACAAGTGTGAACTAAATGCAAAAGTGTATTACTAAATATTGTTTTTAGTATATCCAGAAATTTTGATACTCAGATGCCTGTATGAATGTCTCTCTTCTGACAACAATTTTGGGGCGTGGGAAAGCGTATAGCACCATACAGATATTTTATGAACTCTGCTGAGGCAATGCAGATCGTGGGGCACATTTTGGAGCACCAAAATCAAATTTAGAGTTTCTTTTTATACTACATATATTTTATTTGCCTTAGGGTACAAAGCAGATGTAGAAACATCAAGGAAACTGACCATATACTTATAGATCCTTTTTTATAGCATTAAAACCATACCAGCTATCTCTTCAATTCAGAAGATAGAGGTTCATGTTCCATTTGTAAGAGTAGGTAGGTAAGTGAAACAATGTTGGTAAAGTCTGCTAGAGACATCCACATTGTCCAGAAATCTACCCAGACAGAATAGACGCCATAAGCCTCAGGCAGTGTCCTGAACACCTGGCCATGACTCTGGCCACAGCAGAATGAACGCATTCCACACGGTATACTCTGTACAGTTGTGCAGCTTCCAAGAGGTTTATGTGTCAGTACAGTAGCAAAATACAATCTTTCACACAAATTGATTCCAAAACGTTCAGCCAGGGACAAATGTGAAACTACAGATTGTAAATGATTTATTAGGTGCCTGTCGCAAACAGGACAGATGAGAATTAAAGGTCTTAAATGTAGCAAGTATGGTTTAAGGCTAAGGAAAAAAAACAAGACTGAAGTTTTTAAGCACTGATGGCCTATGGCCAATTACTTCTTAAGATGACACAGACCTGTTATGCATATTGGAGGGAACACAAAGGATTTAGAAAATATGTATAGATTATGTAACAAAATAAAACAATTGAGACTTTCCTGGCTGGGTGCTCACATAGGGTATGTGAAAGTGCTGCTTTTTCTGGTGACAATCCACAACACCCCTTATGCCATATTCGTTACAAAGCTGACACACTAGATTAAAGCAGACAAATTGGGTGCCAGCATTTTTCTGTTATCTTTGATACCAAAGCCTCATCAGCTGCGGTGCTAGGCGAGTCAGGGGTAGTTTCCGTCGACCAGGGGTCAAGAACAGTGTATCAGCTGCAGCGCTGGGTGCTTGGCTGTAGTATTACCAAGTCTTGGGGGGTAGTTTGGGTGCCGGGAGTTCAGCTACAGTTATTGACTGTGATGCTGTGCACTTGGCTATAGTGAAGTACCTTAGGGGTAAAGGTTAGTTTTAGGTGGGTAAGTGTTAGGGCATAGGGATAGAGGTTAGGCATAATTTTCTATTCATCTGACAATATAATAGTTTAGCAAATGAATGAACTTTATCTCTTCATATACAGCAGAACTGCTATTTTTTTTCAGTTAAATACTGGAAATGTCAAGCATCCAGTTACAAAAGTATCTCACAGTCATACTGCTTCTGCCCTTTCCTGTTCCCAAGAGCATTTCTGTGGTTTTGTGAGGGGACAATGTCTCACATCCAGCAACCTTGCCAAACATTGTGAAAATATGTTCTTACTTATACACATGACTTGTATCTACCTGAAAGTGATTTCTGGCTTTATCTGCCTGTCAGGTTTTTACCTAATGCTGGGGATACACAGTACGTTTCTGTACCGTGTATCGAGCAGCTGATGCGGCCAGCTGATAATATACAGCAGGTCCGAGGATGCTGCTCGATCCCCGCCCGCTTGATCCCCGCCAGCGGACAATGGCAGGGAATCGAGCAGCTGATAAGGAAGCGCCATCGGGGACGAGCGGGAATCGATCCACGGGGATGCGGCGGGAATCGATCCGGCGGCTAATTGGCCGCCGGATCGACTGGTGTATGCCCAGCATTAAAATACAAGCCAGCTCATATCAATGATCTGTGAGTATCAATTACAGTGCATAGCATATATTTACTCAGACTGACAAAATACATGTATACAGGCCCGGATTTCTGCAAAGGCCACAAAGGCCATGGCCTAGGGCGATAAAATCAGATAAGATCAGAAGGGCGGCATGACTTGGAGAGTGAAGAGGTCATATGTCAAAGTAAATCATCTCCTCTGTTCCCGCAGCGCAGCCATCCAGCGCCCTGCTCTGCACTAATAGCTGAATTCCAGAGTTCCCTAATCCCTGCACCTCTCACTTCCTGATGTGTTATAACAATCAGGATCAATCATAACTGTCACCTGATGATCCAATTATGATCGACATACAGTACAAGTGGATGTGAGAAATACCAGGGATTTACATTACAAAGCAGATAAAACTAAGTTCCGCTGAGTTCTAATGCAGGCATTCACAAACATTTCTGCTAGTTTCTTTGCCTTCTTTTTTACAGCTGTGACACTGACCCCAGCAGTTGTAAATTACACTTTTTTATCTAGCTGTAATTTATTGCTTTATTTTCTTCCTACCCAGTGATCTCGTCTCTGCTTAAGTTAACTCTTTCCTGACTAATTTTCTGTCCGTCAGCTCCGACCATCTATGAGAACTGCTGCAGCCTGGAATAAAAATGCTGTATGCTTCCCTTTCATTGCTAAACTGTCACTGTCACCTTAGCTGTTACTACCTCTATGCTAGTGTGTATGGTTTGGCATCCTTCTGCTTTCCTGTAGCATTAGAGCATTTTACCATCTTAGCCATCAGCAAAAGCAGAGAGGTTTGAATCAGGATGATACAATTTATTGGCTTAAAAGAAAAAGAGTAATCTTTCTGCTAATAAGCCTTCTTCAGATTTTGTCCCCGTATACTGTCAATATGCTAGAGTACACCACCATATGTACATTCAGCATTCAAAAGAGATACGTAGATTTTTTCAGCGAATATAAATAAATGTCATTCAGATGCTTTAAAGTGGAGCTGAACTCTTGCACAGGACAGAAGGAAAACAGAGAAATGCACCCTGTATGTATTTAGAGAGCCTTTCGAATTCTTCCACATCTGTGTCTAATCACAAATTTGATATCTTCCCTGTGTCACCTGACTGCCACAGCATATAAGCTTATTTTAAAGTACAATATGTTAATATATTTGCTTCCATGAAAGTAGGAATTATTTGGAAAAGAAGCAGGCGGTTTACTTCCGGCAAACAGAAGGAGCGATCAGTGTGGCAGGGTAGAAGAGGGGAAGGATAAAGGTGCTGCTCTTGGTATCCACCTCGGTGGCAAAAGTATCTGTGTTTGAGACAAGAAGAGACAGAGCGCACTCAGGAGAACAGTACAGCAGTAGATTGGGTGAATTCAGAATAATCTCACCTCTAGAAGTTGCTGGCGAGCCTGTACAGGAGTAGCCAGCGTGTAGGCTTTTATCCCTCTAGCCAGGGATCAGGCACAAAGGCAGCTGGATTCTTCCTTCACTCGGATGGTTGTTGGCAGGCAACGAGCGGCTCTGAAGTTGTACATCCTGTCTGTGTGCGAGTCCGCTATATGCGGTTGCACAAACAGATTGTGGTGGATTTCAAAGCATCAGCTCCAGGATTGAGGGATCTAAAAGCAAAGCTCCACGCTGCTCCATGAATCTTGCACAGGCAGTTCACGGGCAGTTGGAGTGGTAGTCTGATTGTAATGCAGCAATGCGTGTAGGAAAGAAGAAATGGCGGCTGCTGTATAGTGTTAAGATTTATTAAAATATATTGCAACGCGTTTCAGGAGACCAAGTCCTCCTTTCATCAGGCAAAGTAGGAATTAGACACACTGTCTATTTATTGCAAAATTTTATCAGCTGTAACAAAAATGTTTTTATGTAAAGGTTATGTTGTTGCGTATCTTTTAGAGCAGAGAGGAAGTTCTGAGTTCAGGTCCACTGTAATTACAACAGAACATCCAAAGTGGGTCTTGACAGGATGTTTAATACTCACCTGTTCTCTGTTTTGGATGGGCTTCTCTCCATTGCTCTGCCCTGCCACCTGTTTGTGGCTCCAACTGCAGCCAGTCGCACAGAGGACAAAGAAGCAGCGCATGCTCTGGCCACTCACGCTCCCTGTCACCTGTTTGTGGCTCTGACTGCAGCCAGTCGCACAGAGGATAAAGAAGCAGCGCATGCTCTGGCCACTTGCGCTCCCTGTAATTTCCTGCTCCTGCCCAGATGTGCACAGCAACCGAGGCCAGTATAGTGTTATGCATTCTTGACAAGTACCGATCATACATCACCGTAATTTCTCAAGTATGCATGCCCAGAACACTATTGGCTGCTGTGCACATTCGGGCAGGAGCGCAAATTTCCATCGTGAGAGGACAGAGCATCCACTGATTCTTTGTTCAATGAGGGGCACAGCAACACAACTGAAATGAGCCCATTCAAACCAGTGATCGCTAGTCAGATAGTTGGCCAGAATGTTTTTTGGTGGTGGTGGTGGTGGCGGGGGGCGCTTGGTGACAGCAGGCCTAGGGCACTGGTAAGTACAAATCCGGCCCTGCATGTATATCAAGTCAATCAGAAACAGAGAAATACAAAGCCCAGAAACCTTACTATATCAAAAACAGGGAAATAACTTTAAAAATGTGGACCGATTTGCACAGAAAAAAAATTACTACTGAATTCCTTACAGCAATCAGATGTAGACTGTTTAACAATCTACATTTGCAAGAAACAGAATTGATCAGAGATTATTCAACATTTTTACAGGCCTTACAATAATTTTTTTTCCACTTTTTGAACAAATTTTAAGAGGAACTTTATTGAATATAACTTAATGATTGCTATATCATATTTTTTCACAATAATAATTAAGCTATTTAGGCAGTGTTTGTTCATTGCAAAATTTACTTACTCTTACATTTTTCACGGGTGGCAACGTCTTTACTGCTGGCAACCTGAATCTTGGTTCTTCCTGCTCAGTAAGCCAGCTCCTATTCAGTGAGGAGACCATGGGCAAGACTCCATAATGTTGTAATGCGTAATATGTTAGCGCTTTATAAATATCATTAATAATAATAATAATAACACTGTTACTGCCTATAGAGCGGACCTAGTGGCTGCAGCTCTGGTGCTTTGAGTCTGCCACGAGAAAAGTGCAATATAAAGGTTCTGTGTCTTTTCTGGATTAACACATCACAGAGAAGACAACTGAAGGTCTGAGCTTTTCTCATAGAAAATCTTTGTGCACACTACAGACTTTTATTTTCTCAACGCAACGTGCACCAGTGTTCGGTCAATTCACTAAGCCTAACTCCTGTCTTTAATAACTCTTCAGAGCTGTTTTACAGTTATCACCATGGTGATATAATTGTGATAACTGTAAAACAGCTCAGAAGAGTTATTAAAGACAGGAGTTAAGCTTAGTGAATTGAGGCCAATTGTCTGTTGTTTCTTTGACAGTTTGACAAGTTGAAAAACACTTAGCCATAGTCAAGTGCCATTAAATTGACTACTGTTCCTCCTCCGCCTCTCCATACATACATGCTGCGCAGCAGGCAGTCCAGTAAGCTTATCTGCACATACATCATTGGAAATCTGAAATGATCATGTCTCTTTGCCGCTTTCAACTCCCTGCTTAAACCAACCCCACCCTCCGTTTGCTCCCTCTCTGCCATGAATTTAGCCACCCTCTTCACCAGTAAATTTTTCTCCTTTCGTCAGTGTGACAATTCAGCACTGCGGTCCCGTCTACCTGATGTTAAAAAGACCGGTTGCTGGATCACAGATGATAACATGTCAAAGTGCGCCAATTCCATCTAATCTGCTACAATTACCATTCAGGGAATAGTCGCCTCTGATGGCTTGAAATACAGTGAGCAGACTGATGTTAAAGATTGGTCGCACAGCTGCCGACAATGTAATGTGACAACCACCCACCAATTCCGTATTACTAGGCCACAGTTGCCATGCAGATCTCATGCGCTAGAGACTTCTGGAGGCAAATCCAGGGTGTGCACAGTAAACGGTTACGACTGGTTGATGGTGCCCATACATGTACAATTGTATGTACAATCTGTAAAATAAAAGTATTGATTTCACTCTGGAAATTAAGTATTTCACTGCCACCACTCTTGATTTGAAGGGAGGAAAGAGTATCCCGCTAGCTATTCCAAGAAGTAAGAAAATGGTTATTTACAACCTCACTAGCCAATTAACAATTCATTAAGAAAAGAAGAAAGCAAATCGGTAGTATGACTCTTCAGAGGGCAGAGGCACAAGCCCGAACGATTCAATTGTTAGTTTTATTCTCAAACTATATAAACAAATATACTTTACAAGCAACAGGTAAATATACCCGTTAGTCAGAACAGACTGGGTGATAGAAATGAGTAGAGATGAAAAAGGAAATAGAATCTTTTATAATACAGTTCAAAATACTGTTATTGGTAGTCTATGCAGCAATCAAAAGTCTTTGGAGAAAAGTCCAAGATGGCCTATTGTCATGTGGCCCGAGGCCTTTGTGAGATGTAATCCAAAACAATTTTGCCAGTGTCCAGCTGGCAGTTGATTGATGGTATTCCGGCCATCCCTGATCCTCCCAGATGTGAATATCACTGTTAACATACACAACCATTTGCCCTACCTCTCAAGCCCGCTGTCTGGGTGTCACCCTGGACTCCACACTCTCCTTCACCCCCACATCCAAAACCTCACAAAGTGCTGCAACTTCCACCTCCGTAACTTCTGGAAGATCCGCTCTTTCCTGACCTCTGTCACCACCAAACTCCTAATCCATGCCCTCATAATTTCCAGCCTTGACTTCTGCAATGCCCTTCTGTCTGGTCTCCCTATTACCCAAATTGCCCTGCTGCAGTCCGTCATGAATGTGGCAGCCAGAATTATCCACACTTGCCATTGCTCCACCACGGCAGCTCCCCTGCGTGAATCCCTCCACTGGCTTCCTATCCAGTCCAGAATCAAGATACTGTGCCTGGCCTACAAATCTGTCCACAATACCTGCCCAACCTCCATTTCCGATCTTACTCTGAGGTACACACCTAGCTGTTCACTCCGCTCCCCCAATGAACTTCGCCTGACTGCCCCCCGCATCACCCAATCCCATGCATGCCTCCAGGAATTTTCAAGAGCTGCTCCAACACTATGGAACTCCCTACCTCCCCATTAGGACCTCCCCCTCCTTCAACATCTTCAAGAATGCCCTCAAAACTCACCTTTTCACTCTGGCTCCCCCCCCCCCCGACTGAAGTGCTAAACCCGCAGCTGAACTCTGGTCCAATACCTTTCGTGTCCCTACAACCCCCCCTAGATTTTAAGCCAGTGTTTCTCAAACCTGTCCTCGTGACTCCCCAACAGTGCATGTTTTGCAGGCAACCTCACCTACGCACAGGTTGGGTAATTAGTGTCTCAGCTACATGAAATCCACCTAGCTCAAGCACTAATTACCTCTAATGTGCAGGGTGAGGCTGCCTGCAAAACATGCAACTTAGGGGAGTCACGAGAACAGGTTTGAGAAACACTGTTGTAAGCCTTCAGGCAGGGTCCTCTTCCCTATGTCTCCTATCTGTTCATGCACCTCCATTACTGTATACCCATCCTATGGATCTGAGTGATCTCCATGCTCCCATCCAGTGACTGACTAAGGATTACATGTACTCATACTGTGCTGTGTGATCTGATTTACATGTATTCCTGTATTGCCTTATTGCTGTATGTCACTCCTAAATATTGTCTGTAACTTTAACTAATGTCCAGCACTGCGTAATATGTTGGCGCTTTATAAATACAATAATTAAATAAATCATGAAAGATTGCTCCAGTCAATATATAATTGATGTGTGTACATATAAGTTAATTTCAGTAGCATGTATTAAAAACTGAGCTCCTCCATGCTTCTTAACCCCTCTAGCACCACGCTGTTCTGCCCCCTTAAGGGCCAAAGTCTTTTTTTTTAATCTTACAATGTAATCAATTCCTAGCTGCATACAGTTTTTCAATAAATGTGCATGCAAGTTGGAATTATAAATATCTCATTGATAATCACTTCCGACCATACTAAAAGCTGGATTGGCCCTTTTCTGTGACTGATAATATACTTAAAGAACAACTGTTAGCCATCATGTGCCCCCCACAAAAAATACATATGTAAATAGATAAATGCTTGCTCTACTTACATATCAGATGTAATGCACTGTCCACGTTTTGGTTTCTTTTAATTTTCAATTTATATTATTTTCCTGGCAGGGGCCATTTTTTTGCCTTCCAGGTTAAAGAATCCCCCCCCCCTCTGCATCCCCCTCCTCCCCGCACTGATTCAGAGCACAGCGGGGAGGATAAAGGCATCAGGCACAGACTCACCTAATAATGTATCCAAGTGCTGGCGTTCCCATCTGTTCTCTGCACTACCACCGGAGGCAGTGCAGAGAGTATAGAAGGGAACTGCAGCGCCTGGAACCATTATTCAGGCAGTCTGTGTGCAGCTCCTTTATCCTTCCACAATATTCAGCACAGGGAAGAGGGAGAATTCTGCGGGCGGCAGATGCACCAGAGAGGGAGCCCAGATGCCTCTGGAGGAGGGGGGCCGAGGACAGTGACAGGAGACAGCCTCTGGCCCTCCTCCCTGCACACTAACACGGCTGAAACATAGAGAGTGAAGGGGAGTGCAGGCGGCCAATCACAGCGCAGAGAGGTGAGTGACAGAGGCTTCAGCCAATCAGGCTGATACAGCATAGCATGTCACTTCTCTTTT